>NC_133757.1:101267477-101567477 GCF_036562045.2 Rhinolophus sinicus
GAACTACTTAAGAGTCTAGTCTTTATAAAGGCAATGGTCTATCATTTTTAATAATGCATCATTGTATCTGCAAAAAACTCTGACTATTGAATTTTTAAAATTTCTTCCTGTAAGACCTGAATGATATCTGAGAGTATAATATATGAAAGTGAGTAAAGTTCAGTGTCCAACTCCCATTCCCAACTCTCTCTCTATTTCTCTCTCTCTCTCTCGTTTTTCTGGAAATAAGTCTAAACTCTGTCATTGCTAAAATTATTTCCATGGAGAACAGAATTTGTTTTGCTCTACATATGGTTTCCTACTGTACACAGAGAGGAAACGCTTTCTCTTGATTCTAGCAAGCAGACATGTGCATGGACAATGGAAAACGCTGTGTGAAACAGAAAAGTATTGTCTATTCACTGAGAGAGAGGAGGATAGCTTTTTTATAAGAATTTTCGGTGTCCTGACTCTGCTCTCCTTTCCCTTTGCAGAAGACACTTTTAATTCTGTGTGGAATCTGTGCCTCAACAGCACTGAGGCAGGCCGAGTACACAAGAGTCGCAGCACAGGAAGTTTGAGAGGAAAAACAGCTTCTCAGTTGGGAATGGTGATAATCATCTCCCCTTTTAGGAATAGTGATGCCTGTGAGAGCCCTACTATCTTCCCATTAGCCAGCTCCAGGAATGGAACTGCTAAGAGCGGGAGGCCCTGGAAGTCCTGTGTCCCTTGAGAATTCTAACACCAGCACCCATCTCTTGCCTTCACCACCTCTTTGCCATTTTAAACTCCTACCATGTAGCTTGACTTGGGCTCTACTGGTGTCATAGCTGTGATACACCAGCACAGTTTATTATGATTCTAGTATTGAGTTTACTTTTTATACCTTTATATTAGCCTAGTGTCTATCTATTCTGTTTGTTCTTATCTAAGCAACGTTTATTATTTTTCTGGGCTCATAGGAGAAACAGAAGGTTTATAAGCAGTAAGGCATAACATCTTTACTATGATATGGGAACCTTGATTATATCTGTTCATATGTATTTTGGCATTGAATGTGTATGTGTGTGTCTGTACATTTGTATTATTTTATTTCCATTGGATCAGCCTGTTTTCTGTTCTTGGACATGCCCTGAGCATTCCTATCGCTCTGTCTTCTTTCACGTCTTCATGGTACTTCCTTTCCTCACATCACCGTGGCAAATGCCCCAGCTCTTTCCATCTACCTGTAAATTTCTTGACTATCAAGATTTCATAAGATATATTTTGCGTTAATCCCCTCCCCCACTCCTTTTTCGCAGCCCCAGTCATCTTTTTTTACTCAGAAATTGTACACACTTCTTGTCTGTGCAATTTATTGAACAACTGTACTGCCTTGTACTTGTTTTTCTTTTTCTACATTTAAGCCTTAACTTTCTAAATAAATGTCATCAGCAGAATAAAGACCAAACCCTTGGGCTTTGGAGCTGAACAGATTTGAGCTTGAATCCTTGCTCCTCTGCTTAACAGCTGTAAAAACTGGAAGTTATTTAATCTCTTTTAAGCTTCAGTTTCCTCATTTGTAAAATTGTCACAGTCATTATAAAGTTGTCATGAGGATTAAATGAGATAATAATACATGTAAAAGATTTAGAACAGTGATTAAGAATTGGACCGAATGTTTGCTCAAAACTAGTTTTTGACTGATCTTTTAAAAATGTTGCTAAGTCCATAAATTAATCAATCAAATGGGGCTACAAGGTTTGGTGAAGAAGGACCCTACACTAAGGTGATAACTTGGTTGAAAAGCACTGGGGTATATGCTAGATAAGACTCTTTCAAAGTAGAAACCCTTTTCATGGAAGATGAGGAATGGCACTGATAAACACCATTCCCTCTTTTAGCACTATTCTAGCTCCCTCTTCATTGTTAGGAATAAATCCCCAAACAAGGACAAACTGTCTTGCCTTTTCTTAGGACTAAACCACACTAAAGTCAGGCTGGGTGGAATATATATATCATTGACATTGCCCCTTTGCCCAAGAGGCAATAGGAGCTGAAAATAAGTTTGGCTTTTCTCCCACCAGAGGATTGAAGCCCTATATATTTCAGAAAGGATAGGTAGGAGAGCCTCACCAAATACCTTTAGGAAGAAGCCAGGTGCTGCCTCCAACTCGTTCCATCATATATAGAAGCAGAGGAGACAGATCTCTGTTATCCCAACCTACTCCCTGGGGCCAGTCTCATTCTAGCCAGCCTTGTTTTTTTTTTTAAAAAAAAACTGGCCCCATTTCTTCTCTCCTTAAAGCTGTTATTAGATAAAACTGCCTTAAAAGATCTCTTCTTAACTATGTTTCTACTATTTCTTCTCTTGGCCTTTAAAGCTGTGCCCCAGAGTAGTTTTCCTGAGTTGAGCCACCTTGCTCCCCGCTGCACCCCACCCCCACGTCTACACCGAAATCTGTGTTTAGATTCCCATATATAGTGTGCACTATAGTGTGCACATCTCAAGACTTACTCATTGTAGTGGTGTTTAGTCGACTGTGCATCCAATAAGAAAGGAAGGGCATTTGGTTCTAATTTAAGTTCTATCTTTAACTGATTTTCTGATGTCTGTATGCATCATTTAGCCCCTGGGATCCCATTCTGTATCTGCAAAATGAATATATTACTACCTACTCTAACTGCTTCAGAGAATTTTGAAGAATAAAGCATGTTAATAATGATATAGGTATTTGGAAATATGTTATATACATACAACTAAAATTTCCACTGCTAATCAGTTATTTTACGGTAGCCTAGAGCAGACAGAGTCTTAATACAATCTACTGGCAATTATTCCTGTATTTACAGGATCTTTCTTCACAAAATATCAATATAATGAGTTATCTAAAATCTCTCAAAGTTTCCCTTAATTATCTATGCTCATTATCCATGCTGATCCTAAAGTAAACTTTTGTAACTGCATAATTACAGAAAAAAGATTGTTATTTGATATAGACAGGGAAAGTGCTGGGGGAAGAATTAGGAAGAGTGAAATAACACTAGCTTATATTTGTATCTATTATATACCACCCACAATTCTATTACCTAGACAGTTTCTATCTATCACATATAATCTCAAATGAGAACCAAATTAAAAGGGTCTCAGCAGAAAATTCAAAATGTGGACATTGAACTTTTGTTCATTTATTTGATTTTTTTTATTGGTTCTCTTTCTTAACTTGGGCCATGAAAATGAAATAGGGATAGATTTAAGGTTCCTTTTTAAACATGACATTTAATGACTCAGTTTTTCCCTAAAAAACTAAAATAGGGAAGTTATAAGAGAAGAAAAAAAAAGTTACATTTTCTACTCCTATTACTTAGTTCTTTTAATTTTAGCATGCTATCTTTATCCATTCATTCATTCATACAAGCATAGAGCATTTAGGAATTTTATTTTTTTATTGACTCAAATCCAATTCAATGATTTATTTAACACACATCTCTTTAACCATGTTGAAAGTGTTTCCTTCCCCGAAATTATCTTCAGTTATTTTATTATATATTTACCCTTGACATTATAATATTCTAATAATGGAGTTGGAATTCTGTAGAGTATTTTCTAAAACAACATGGTTTTCTTTGCAAAACCTTCACAATGTATCAGAAAACAAATTGCAAAATAAAAGAAAATAAATTAATCTACAAATTCTGTCATATAACTGTTATGTACCTGAGGGGAGAGGAAGATCCATGTATAGTAATAAATCATGTCAAACCATATCAGATGAATGCATTCATGGATTCATACCATCTCAGTCACCAAAGGCACATAGCTGGTGAAATTTGGGGCTTTGAATTATTATTTGCTTTTCACTATACCTTTATGAATCTTTTCTCTCTCTCAACTGGATCAGGAGTAGACAAACATACACTGTAGGCCAAATCTGTCCTGCCTCCTGTTTTTGTAAATGAAGTTGAATTGGCACACAGCCATGCCCATTCATTTGCCTGTTGTCTATGGATGTTTCTTCACTTCAGTGACAGATTTGGGTACTTGTGACAGAAACCATGTGGCCTACAAAGCCTAAGATATTTACTATCTGGCCCTTTACAGAAAAAGCTTACTGATGTGTCTGAAATAAATCACACAGTTCAAAATCAAACAAACAACACAAGAGCTCACCTCGTCTCCCTTCTATGTGGCAGAAAAATCAGTACTGACTCATTTTTGTTTATCTGGCTGTTTTTAATTTTTCTTGTTTTTATTATGTGCAAAAGTTGGGAATAACATTGTGTTTCCAACTTATGTTCCTAAACATATGGAACTATTTCCCTTAGAATATTTACTTTTGGAAATATGACTAAATCGAATGGTACTATCTCCCTAAATTCTGTAATACCATACAAATCCCATTACTAGTTACTATCCACATCAGCAATTGCTTTCTCAATTAAGCAAGGAAATATACGGATATCTTTAGTAACATTTTAAGAGTAAATAAACTATTCCTTTTTTTTCGCTGCATCGTTAATCCTCCCAATGATTTTAATTCTCTGGTAGCCAGATCTGTGGAAGTATGTATCTGCATTAGAGTTCTCAATTTTTCTTTCCTTATTCTCTCTTACTCCTATATACTTCCTTAAGAGCACAATGTGGAATATTATTATTCTCGACAAAATCATGGTATGATCAAAAAAAGTCGATGTCCGATTCCTGAGTAAAGGCAATCTGAGGATTCCACAAATTATAGATTCTGTTCTAGAAATATAGACTATGCTTATGAAGCTTTTATAGGATTGTTGTAAGATAAAATTGCCCCTATCAGTTAAGTGAGGTGTGTAGAGAGATTTAGGAAAGAAATTGTCCTCAATTTAACGATTCAGAGCTTTTTGAGTGCAAGTTGATGGAAGTCTGAGAGTGTACCAGGGAGCTACGAATAAGGGCATATCAAGGACAATTTAAGTGAATGGCTTTTGAGATTAAAGTGAAGATCTGAGTGAAAGTAGTCAAGGGAGAGACAAGAATTGGAATTGGTTCTTATATTGGTCAGGTACTTTCATATGAAAGATTCCCAGCACACCTGCCACTCAGTGTATTCGGCATTGTTGTGGCAATTTTTTTGAGCCCCTTGGCATCTAGAGATCCTTGGCTATTTAAAATAGGACACGCTGGTGTATCTCCTAGTAGGGGTTATTACTATCCTACTAATAATTCTGAATCCTAAATGAAACGCTGACTCATGAAAGGCATAATTTTATTTTCAAGGATTGTAATATAATAAATACTACAAAAGCATAGAACTGCAGACATAGATAAAGGTTTCTGTGTTTGAATATAAAATAAATTTGAAGTAAAGAATGGGCATTTTTTTAGACATTCTAACTTTACAGAAGTCCTACTTCCATTATTCCCATTTGTCACCGTAATCAAAATATCACAAATATTAAAATTTTTTACTCCTGCCAATAATTTAGACTATAGTGAACTCATTGCTGATTTCAAAGTAGACAACTGTTTTATTGATGTAAGTTTTTCTTTAACAATGCATTTAATTTATTTGTTTGAATTGCTAATGCAAAGAGAGGACCAAATTTAAAAGAAACAATATATGGTAAAATATAACTCTCTTCTCCCACTGCTGTCAGTTATCTAGTTATCATTTCCTAGTGTAATAGGTCTGATAATGCTGTATATTGTTTCCAAGTTTAATTTTACTTTATATGTTTCCAGAAAATAATTTATTTCATACACTCTCTTATTGTTATTGAGCAGAATAATGAACAAAACATGATTCTATTAATGTATTTTATATCTGTGGTTATTTCCACAGAAAACATTTCAGTATTTTGTGTTTATAATTTTACTCTTTTTCTTGATTGAATTTTTAATGGTTTATTTTGTTGTATTTTAGAGAAAACAATTCTTAGATTTATTTTTATTCCATTAATTTAATAATTTTAATCTACTAAAGCCTGTTTTTATATTTATAAATTTCTTCTATAGGTTTATTTTCATAACCTCTCAAGACACATGCTTTATTCATTCATTTTACTCTTTTATTCATTTTACTATTTTATGTATTCATATGATGTTTAAAACTATAGATTTTATTCTGAACAGTGCTTCGGTTATAATATACATGTTTGTTCAAATGTTGCTACTCCAGTGTGAACTCGCATTTCTTTCAGAAGCCATTGCCTTACTCAATACTTCCTCACTCAACACTCAATACTTGATTTTACTGAGCCAAAATAGCCTTAAAATACTTTAGTTACATTAGAGTGGCTGTATATAATTACCAAATAAAAATGTATCTACCTAACATGATAGGGTATCAAGTATACACATAGAACATATATTTTTTCCATTTGAAATAATGAAGCATTTTTATTGCATGCAACATCAATAATATGGAAATGAACAAACGATGACTCTAAGTTTGAATCATTAATGTTCTCTTTTGCTTACATGGTTTTCATACCCACAGACTGAGAGTAATGTCTTCTATTCTAACCCAACTCTTACAAATTTGAAAACTATGAGTGGGTTGCTCCTGTTCCAGTCTACATGCATGCACATGCTTGGGAATGACGTCTCCTGTTGTGGTATAACAAAGAATTTCACAGTGCCTGAGGCTGGGTAGGTCTATGCGTTCATAAAAAGTAGTTAAATTGAGTTCTATGGGAATTCCGAAAATGAGCCCATTTTTCATGATACACAGTCACTTTATACACCTTGGTGATGGCCTGAGGATCACGAAATTAGATAGGATTTAAAAATTTCTCCCCTCATATAGTTAGTTAACTAATTTGTATTGTGATTTGGTGATGTATAGGTTTGGCGTGAGGACAGGCAGCCAGAGGGATACAGGGTTAACTGGTAACTAGTGTCTTTGAGTGAATGTTATTATATTGATGTTTCCACATTCAGTTCCATTGAGAGTATGGCAGGATGGTGTTGATCTATGCATCCCCTCTGCTTCCCACAGTCCCTCTTTACTCCATGCCTGACCCCAATATGAGGAGCTGGAGAGTCACAATGATACTGATGATAGAGCTAATGTGCTGTGTATTCGTTTGTGCTGGCATCGTTTTAGGTGTTTTCCATTTTTATAACTCCCTTGATCTTCACAACATACCCATGAAGTAGATACTATTGCGCTAGGCACCCCAGAATTGTCCAGTTCCGAATCCTCAGAACCCGTGAATATATTATATTATATGGCAAGGGGGTGGTTTCAGATGGGCTTTAGGATACTAATCAGCTCTTAAAATATGGAAATTGTCCTGGAATCTCCAGGTGGACCCGACGTAACATAAGCATTCTTTACATGTGGAAGAGGGAGGCACAAAGTCAGAGTCAGAGAGGGTCTTGAAGATGCTTTGCTGCACCCTTGGCAGGTAGAGGAAGGGGTACAAGCCAAGGAATGCAGGCAGCCTCGAGAAGCTGTGAAAGACAAGGAAAAAGGTTTTTCTCCAGAGCCTCAGAAAGGATATAGCTCTGCCGACATTTTAATTTTAGCTCCGTGAGATCTATTTTGGATTTCTGAACTCATAATAAATGATACGATAATAAATTTTTTTGTTGTTATAAGCCACTACGTTTGTGGTAATCTGTTCGTGCAGCAATAGGAAACTAATACAATTATTATGCTTATTTGGCAATGTTGGGGAAAGAAACAGAGGTTAAGTAACTTGTCCCAGGTCACACAGGTATTCACAGGCAAACTGGGAATTGAACTTACTCCACAGACTATATTATTGTTATTGTAAAGCCAGATTTTTTAAGATATCAATGACCTGTAGTAAAATTCATCCTTTTTCAGTGTACACTTTTATGAGTTTTCAGCACCACACATAGTCATGTAACAAAAATCAACAGGAAACTGTACAACAGTTCCATCACCCCTGGAAGTTTCCTGGTGCCTCCTTTGTAGTTAGGACTTCTCTCCACCCCAAGTGCCTGGAAACCCCTGACCTATGATTTTGCCTTTTGGAGAATGATGTATCTATCAGTGGGATAACAGTTGTGTGAATAGCTTGTCAATTCATCTCCACAAAAAAAGGATAAAACTGGACAAAGTGTCAAAAACAAATATTTAAGGCCCTGGAAATTGACCAAAAGCCTGTAACAATTTGAGAAGCATGAATTCCTAACAACCTGTCAGAGCCATGAGTCAGGACAGCAGAAGTCTCTGGTCCTCTTCCCGGAACTGCTCACATCCCCAGTCTTCCCTTGGGTGGCAAGAACTCTAGTTTCACATGTTGTGGCTGAGTACAAAAACCTGTGGCTTTGCTGCCAATGGGGGATGACTGATTTAGCTCAAAGTAGGAAACAAAAACCCCTGCTTTGCTGATTAACAGTGGTGGTGGATTCATTTAGGAATGGGCAGGAAACACCTTCTAGCCAGACATGGGGACATTCTGGAAGTAAAGGAGCCATAGAAATGCTGAGAGAAGCTTGCCCCATGCCCACTGGCTGACTGAGAATCTATGCATGTCTAGGAGAGACCTAACAGAGCCGAGTAAAACAAAAAACAAAACAGAACAAAACTGAACAAAACAGAACAAAACAAAACAAAACAGAAAGCCAAGCGAGACTTGAGAACAGGCTGCAACTTTGAATGCATTTTTGAAACCACCTACAATAAATTGGCAGACGGTGGAAACCTTACATGTTTAAGAGGTTTGAGCAAAACCTCTGTTGAAAACATTAGCTAATCTTAGTTAGGCACATATGGGAGGCAACACCTAGGAAGCCAGGCTGAAAAATAAACATAAGAATGAAAAACCAGAGCAGAAACATTAGTGACTGCACGCCATGGAGCAGATAGATTCTGCAGTTTAAATCCAGACAAGGACTTACAAAAGTCCAAAAACCCTCAAAAAAAAAAAAAAATAAAAAAAAAATAAAAATAAAATAAAATAAAATAAAATAAAAAAATTCAAAGTTGCTACAATAGATAATCTAAAATGTACACTTTCAAACAAAAATCATAAGACATACAAAGAAATGGTAAAATGTGGCTCATGCTCAGTTCCAGAAGCAGAGGCTGACAATAGAACTGACTGAATGGGTCCGTTTGCTGGATTTAGCTAAGTTGTGAAAGCAGCCATCACAAATATGTTCAAAGAAGGAAAAGAAACACTTTTCAAAGAAATAAGGCAAATCAGGATAAAAATGAGTTAATAAAGAATAGCAGTGAAGAAATGTAAATTATATTAATGGAAATAAATTCTAGAGTTGAAAATTACAGTAACTGGAATGAAAGGATCAATGACAGATTTGAGAAGGCGAAAGAGAGAATCACCATGACTGTGAGTTAGAGCGATAGAAAATAGCCAATTTAAATAACAGAAAAAAAGATCGAAGAACAATGAAGAGAGTCTCAGAGGCCATTAGACAATGCCAGGACTTCCAACTGTGAATTCCAACTATCTCCTATCTCCAGCTAGGACACAGAGAAAGGAACTAAGAAAAAAATAATTAAAGAAATATGGCTAAAAACTTGCCTAATTTGATGAAAAATATAATCACACTGATCCTAGAAACTCTCTGTAACCTAGGTAAGCTAAACACCAAAAGAATACATTGTCAGACTGCTGAAAGCCAAAGGCAAAGAGGACACCTTGAAAGCAACAAAGCAAAAATGACTTGCAATAATATGATTAACAACCGATTTATCGGAAACAATGGAGACCAACTGGCAGTATGTAGTGACATATTGAAAGTGATGATATGGAATAATACAGTCAATGAAGAATTAAATATTCTTCATTGTGCATGTGTGTGTATATGTGTGTGTGTGTGTGTGTGTGTGTGTGTGTCTGTGTGTGTCTGTGTGTATTACGAATAAGACTAAAAAGCAACAGAGGAAGTAATATAGTAAACTAAAAAATGTTTGTTTATAACAAATGAAGGCAGTAAAAGATGAACAAAAAAGATATGAGATATAGAAACAAATACCAAAATGTAAATCCAATCCTAACAATATTTTTTTTAAATGTAAATAAACTACACACTCAAATGAAATGCCAGAAATTGACAAATTGAATGAAAAAGCAAGGTCTAACCCTATATTTTCCATAAAAGACATACTTTATTTATATCCAAAGAAATAAATAGTTGAAAGTAAAGGATGGGAAAAAAAGATATACCATTCAAACAGTAACTATAAATAATCTAAAGAAGCTATATTAATATCAAAGTAGACTTTAAGACAAGGCATATTACTAAAGACAGAAAGAGACTTTTCCTATCGATTAAGTGGTCAAATATATCAAGATTTAGCAGCTGTAAATGCACTTAAACAGAGTCCCTAAATAAATTAAGCAAAATCTTACAAATAGACAACTCAACAATTACAGTTGGAGATTTCAATACTCCTCTCTCAGTAATCGACAAGGCAATTAGAAAACAAGACAAAACAAAACAAAAATACAAAGAAATAAGACTTGAATAACCCTGTTACCCAACTTGGCCTGACAAAATAGAGAACTTTTCACCCAACAACAGCGGAATCCATTCTTTTCAGTGCACATGACTCATTCTCCAGGATAGACCCTGTGCTAGGACATAAAAAAAGTTTCAATAACATCAAATGAATTAGAATCATACTAAGTAGATTCTCTAACCACAACAGAATTAAATTGGAAATAAACGAGAGAAGTCTGTGGTTAGAGGAAAACTTACAACTTTAAGCACTTACAGTAGAAAATAAGAAAGATCTAAAATCAATAATCTCAGCTTCCACATTAAGACTCTAGGAAATCAAGAGCAGCAAAGTTGATGCCAATAAGAGGAAGATGGAAATAATAAAATCTGGGTGGAAATCAACGAAAGAGAAAAACATTACAGAAAATCAATGAAACTAAGAGTTAGTTCTCTGTAAAGATCAACACAGCCAGTATTTTGCTAGACTGTTAAAAATAAAAGAGGGAAAACTAGAAACTAGAGCAGAAAAAGGAATCAAACATTAGCTATTGAACAGACTCTGAGTGGTGAACACACAATATGATATAAAGATGATGTATTACAGAATTGTACTCTTGAAACCTATGTAATTTTACTAACCATTGTCACCCCAATACATTTTAATTAAAAAAAAAAGATAAGAAAGAGACATTGACCTTGATGTCATCTCTGCCAGATAGAGATTGCAGATAGTGGAACTCCCAAGATAAATTAGAAAATCCAAGACTGGAGGCCACTAGTGTCTCAGTTTTATTTGGGACAGTACGTGATGTTAATCAAACAGATATTCCCTATGCCATAATGACATGGAAGCAATAGAAAAAGAGGGCCTGACACAATCCCCAGCTGTCTGAAATGTCAAAGAATTTCAGAAAAGCATGCAAACGTTCTCCATTCTCCAGGAAAGCCCTGGAACCTAGCTAAGAAACAATTAGCAAGAGGGTCCTCTTGGGTTTGATGAGGGATCCAACAAGAATGTTTTTCCTTTGAGAAAGACATTGCCCATATATTTTAATTGTTAGATTGCAAAGTCAGGAATTTTATCTTAATTGATCTGTTTATTTTCCAGGAAATGCTGTGATTAGTAAGTGGGCCATTTAACATTAAGCAAACGGATTCAAGCATAGGCTCTTGGGTCCTGGTGAAGGGACTTGACAAAGCCACTTAACCTCTGAATTTTCTCATCTGTAAAATGGTGTTAATCACTATCTACTTACACCTAATTCTATAAAACAATAGGTTTTTTCTAATGCTTAAATGATATGGAATATGTGAAAGGTGCTTTGTAAATATTATAAAATATTGTATTGCTTTGTAAATATTCTACCTACTGTAATACATGATTTGTCTCTCTATATATTAATTGTTGTCCATTTGTAGGTTAGCAGCCTTTTTGTAACTTTTCTATTTGACTTTTATTTTTCCTCTAGTTTGTAAATTTTTGAAAGTGTTTCAAACTATAATAGAAATTTACTATTTTATAGTTTCTTTGTAGAAAAAAAATAAGCTGATGGATTGTTCACTTTTATTTTCTCAGAAATTGACCTAACACATGATATTAAGCCCACCCTTTTTTGAAATTTGTACTTTATTCTTATCAGTTACACTGATGGACTCTTCTTTATCTCTTGAAAACCTGCTTTCGGATAATTTACCTAAAATACAAATGCTTGAAAATGGCGTTAGGTGAGAGTTCTGCTAAGAGTTTGGGTGGGTTGGCGAGAGGGACTGGTATTAGTAGAGATCAAAGTTTTCACATATCCTTTATCCAACCTCCAAATGTTCTGATTCAGTAATTCTGGGTGGGGTTGGGACATCTGTATTTTTAAATAGAGTATTTTAGAACACTGAAGGACACCCCAGCTTAAATCTCTGATCTGAGGGACAAAGCACTGTGGAATGTCACGCATCAGTCAACACATGTGGACAGTTTGGAACGGTGTCTTAGCTTGCCCAGCTTCCTTGCGTCACACCAGAGAGATAATTGTTTATTGCCCTTAAAACTTGTCAGAATACAGAGCATTCTCTGACATCTGATAGGCGCTGAAATAGCACAGGGAGACTTTCATCATCCATGCTATCCTGAGAAATAGAAGCACAGTGTAATAAATATTTTATTGCATGTTCTTTGTCCCCCATCTATATATGTATTTATCTTGGTAAAATTTTAATGTTGATACAGCCAGTTATTTATGCAATGTAATTCAAGGTAAGGTATATTTCCATCATGTATTGCATAATGCTTTAACCTGTTACTTCATCCTCAGAGGTTACAATTGACAGATACGTGATTGAGTTCCTTAGTTGTCTACGTTTATAATAATCTTGGGTTTTTATAAGGTCTTTCCATAAACTCACGCTTTGTTCCTGAACAAATTATTGGAAATAGTAGCATATTTAATTCATTGTACTTATATTTAAGATGAAAAAGTTGTGCAATAGGTTAAGCCTTTATTTAAAAATATCTTAATTTTCTGTAGGATTTAAAGACAACTCTTAGGAAAGAGTTACCATGTAAGTTATATCTACCATACAGATTAGCAGCTAAATATGCCATATTTTCATATTCTTTTGTTGATATAAAATTCACATGGCATTGTAAAGCCTTGACTCTCAACAGCTAGTTCTCCCAGCCATGTGGATAGCAGAGTTGGCTTTGCCTAAAGATGAGGACAGAGGCCATTTGCTTTAAGCAAAACATGATAATTGTTTTTTTAAGTCTCCAGATGATACTGATGTACACCCAGCTTTGGGAAGCAAACAGTTTAAAGCATATGGAATCTATTAAATAAGAATTTTTGTTTTCACCGATAAATTTAGCAGTGTCAGTTATCCTTTATAAAATGCACATTTGTTAACTGGCTTCTAAGTACCAGGCACTATTCCAGATATTTTCACATCCGTTTTTTCAGTAAGTTCTTTTCTGAGATGTAGCTTAGCAGGTTCAAAAAAAGCAAACAAATAATATTAGCTTTTCTTCTTTGGAAGGAATGCAGGATAGCGTCACGATGCTTAAATGAAAGGAAACAGCTTCAACAGCTACTGTTTGAAAATGGAGCAGGCCTTGTCACATTCCTTTTCTGAAGTATCACCCAAATTGTTTTATTGTCAGTTTGGGAAGCTGTGAGCAAAGGAGGTGAAGAGAGGACAGAATTATTCTATTTTCTAATTATAGACCTTCTAATCTGCGCTATATGATGCCAATAGAAATAACTTAACATACCCAAGGCCCCTCAGAAGGTTGAGAGGAACTGTTTTGCAATATTGTGAGAAAATGGAGCCCCATTCCAGGTCACAGATGCCTGGAATGCAAAAGGATTGGGTTACTTTAAAATTCTCCCTCTCCCAACGCTCTTTAATGCAGACATCATGAGATCAGCTCAGGGATGAGACTCAGTGATGGGTGTTCTTTTATAGTCCCTTACAAGGTCTTCATACTGCCTTTAGTGCCAGGTTATTTGGGAAAATTTCTTCTGAACAGATATTTATACACACACACGCTAGAACAGGGACAAAATGAAACACAATATGTCAAAACTCTTAAAATTCTGGCTTTCTTTCTCAGAGTCCAAACCTCAGAGTAGCATTACAAAACTTCCACTTGCATTCCAAGGTCCTTGGCAGAGTTGATTCATTGAGCACTCCCAATGAGGGAGGGAACTCTTTCCCAAGAGAAGATTTGAGAACCAGAGTTGGGAAAGTTCAGATTCAACTTGAGGTCTGTTCTTACTTACTTTTCTGAGATTGAAAAAAAAAAAAAAAAGAACAGGACAACTTAGATATTAAGGGGAAAAAACAAAACAAAAAAAAAACCCAAATTCTTTTGCTTCCTTGTGCATTGTAAAGCCAAAGACTCGATATAAAGAAAAGAAAAAAAAAAAAACTAAAGAGATCATTTGGTCAAACAAATACTTATAGAATTAAAGTATTACACTTTTTTGGTTTAATCTCTGATGATGTAACAGAGGTCCCTAAAGGTTAAATAAATGATTCCAAGTTACATAGTTAGCCTGTTGCATTCTGATTGTTGAGAATTATTTAGAATTTACACAGCTGTCTTTTTAGATTTTGACAACTATATAACAAGAGTTTTCTAGTGTGGCATCCAATTCCTTCTGTCATTCTCAGCCTCATGCCAAAACTGAAGGGTTTTATCTCCTTTTCTCAAACAGCAAAGTGCTGGGATCTCTCAGACTTCTTTCTGTAATCATCCTCTCAGTACAAGATCCATGACCTTTAGACAACAAACACCAAATTCCCTCTCCTATGTTTTTGATGTGAGCTACACTATTTTAAAACTAAGATGAGGTTCATATTAACATCCAGAGTGTCTTTGTTACTCCCAAATTGAATGTCTTTTATGTACAAAAGCATATATATGTAATTTGATACATTATTATTTATGAATCGTCAACTCATTGCACCTTGTTCTTCAAAAGATTGGCCTGTATGTTTCCTGCGAGTGTGTCCAATTAGATCTGAATAAAGAAGACTTAAAACACTGAAAGAAAAGATAGCACTTATCTAGACAAAAACAGAATTCATTTAATATCACTTATTTATTCAATTAATCCAGGACATGGTTTATTTAGTGATTGAAAGAGGAAGCAAGCACTGAAAAAGTCTAACATGTTAATAGTCTTAAATCTTAATTTATCTCTAAATATACCTGTGAAGATAAATCGGTCTTGCATTAAAATAAATGTTTTCAAAATTGCAATAGTACACTGAAAATAAAAGTTAAATTTCCCCCCAAGTTTGCATCTCTGATAATAGATGTCTTCAAGCAGGACTACTTTTCAAAATAGTTTTTTTTTTTCTGTCTCTTTTTTCCTCATTTTGATTTATCTATGAGTTAATAAGAGAAGCTATCTTAAACAAAAACCAAACAAACAAAAACTATTGATTTGGTCTATTGGTATCTTTAGAAAACTTCAGAATCTTTATTAAAAGTCATTCTAGGTAAGAACATTTTATTCTTTTTGTGCCTTAATTTTTAATAAAGTTGTTCTTTTAGGTTCTGTAGATATAGTCAGAAAATAAATAATTTCAGAAAAAGAATGATTTTGGAAAGATTAATTAAATAGGGCTTAAACAAGATCTTGAATAGAACTTTTTTTCCCCCAGGGGTGGAGGTAAATGTAACAAAACTTGCTTACTTAATTGTGCCATGAGAAAGAAGATCTTATTTCTTTCATTTGAAATAAACAAACAAACAAACAAACAAACAAACAAAAGGCACAGCAAAGTTAAATAGTGATATTGTAAATGGAGGCCTTCCAAAGAGTAGGCTCAAATCCAGTAGTTGGGCATTTCTCTTGAAGTATCCTTTTTTCAATTGAATTGTATAAATAATTGCCTGCTTTGTGTGCACATTTAATCTTAAATCCTTTAATAAGTAATAATTTTAAAGGCAATTTTCTCTTTCCTCTCACTGTAATTCAGATATAAAATGGACAATTATCTGTTGTTCTCTAAAGTGAAACTGTTTCTTAAATTAAAAGCTCCAGTTTTAAAATTTGATATTACGAAATGAGAAGATAAACTTATCTTCTCATTTATTTTATTTCCTGGCTTCCAGTTAGAGTGTGTCAAGAATATAATTTATTTACACAGAACATTGACATGTTACATTGACATGCTAGCCTGTGGATTTCAGCTGCTCAAAGTTTGAAATGTAGGTATAGGCTAGGCAGTTACAAAGACTCTTTTCATTAATTACCTATAAGACATCACAAAAAAGCAAATAAACCTCACCAATGGGTACTCAATAAAGGTGGGTTAGCTTTGGGGAATAAATAGAATCTTGACTGAAGAAAATTTAGAAAAATTTCTTTTTCTAGGAAATTTTCAGGCCATTCTTTTGGAATGACCATGTTTGTGGAATATTAAAAGCCAAGGAAATACCCCTGACCCTTGAACAACATGGGTTTGAACTGTGAGGGTCCACTTATGTCAGGGCTTAAATGAAATCTTGAATAGGACATACTCCCCTCCCCCCAAATATGCAGTCTGCTCTCCCTATCCTGGGTTTTGCATCTACAGATTCAACAAACCTTGGATTGAAAACAGTAATTTCTTTCCATTAGAGTTGGGAATCTATGGATGTGGAGAGTTGAGTGTATGTGTTGTTCTATGCCATTTTAGATAAGGGACTTGAACATCCTCGAATCCACAGGGGCTCCTGGAACCAAGGCCTGGTGGATATCGCATGGGACCACTGAGTTTGGGGGAAGTCAAAAGTTATACCCAGATTTTTTAATGTGCGTGCTCCGAGATACTAATTCCCGCCCTGTTCAACACTCACCTGTATTCTGTGGGCTCTTTAGGTTCACTCTCTAGTATGTTGAAATCAATCCCTATCGTATCTAAGTAAACTAAAAATATGTTTCATACCAAATTTCAAATATATATGAACTAAAGTTGATTTCCTTAAAGTAAAACAAACTTCCTACAGAGAGTTTAACTTTTACTGTGTACATGTATACATATGACTGGGAATCAGTTGCTGTAGGGATCTCACAGAATATGTTAACTTTAATATCTAATGTATTTTTGTCACCAGAGGCTCAAAGGGATGGCCAAGAGAGGACTCAACCTGGAGCAGTGGTGATCAGGTCCTGGTCTCCACTCAAGAAAGAATTCAAGAGCAAAGTAGATGTAGGGAAGTGAAGGGAGTTTATTAAGGCAAAAATACGCAACTGAGAGGGAGGTCTTGTTGCCCCCAGGAAGTCCGGATGAGGGTTTTAATTCTCTCCAGGGGCAAGACTTGAGGGTGTGGCATTGACATAGCTCTTCTCTCTCCTCCCAGTAGGTGGTACCCTCACTTTCCTGCTATTTGCTCTTATTTGGTTTCTCTGCAACTGTCATGGCATCAGGTGCATGATGGGAGTCATGGCAGCTGCAAGGTCTATTATAATGACAGTGAAATTAGCGAACTTAGGTCAGGCCTATGTCAGGGATGCTAGCCCTCCCTGCCGGATAAAACTGGTTCTTGTTTTTTTCTAGCTATAGGTGCTGGATATAGTTTCTTGTGAAACTGAAACTAGGGAAGTGTCTCATCTTGATTCCTGGAGAGGAAGGTCAATTCCCTAGGCTACTTATCCTGCCTCATTTGATGGGACATGGATCAATCCATGGGTTGTTGCTGACACCAGAGATGTAATCTTTGGAATATTAAATTCTTGAGCATTTCATGTCACTTGAGGGGGGGGAGCAGTGACATATTCTAGAGGAAAAAACAACTTAAAGCACATTGACTTCTAGAAGTTTAAATCAATAGCAGTTTTTCAATTACTTTCTATGTGTATGTATAACAAGCAACAACAGTATCTCAGTGACTTAAAATATCAAGGGTTTAGTTTTCTGCTCATTCTTTTCTGCTGCACGGATTATCTTTGGTCTCTATGTCATATTGTCCTCAGTCAGCGATGCCAGATGTCAGAGTGTCCACCATTTAGGGAAGACATGATAGTGCTCTGTTTCTCTGAGCTTCCCACCTACAAATGACACATGATTCTTCCACTCATATCACTGGCTGACACAAGTCACATTATTCCAACTTCACGGGGACAGTTAAGCACAATTTCACCGCGTGACTGACAGAAGAGGGTAAGAAATAGTAATAAAATATTAATGAACAATACTCATGATTATGACTGCCTAGAGTATCAGTTACAAATATTGACTTCATTATTCTTCATCCTGCATAAAAATATACTTTTTCCGTCTTGGGGTGAAATAAAACTCTGGGTTTCTCAGTGCTTCTGTAAAAAGCCCTAGCCTTCTGAGACTGGAAAATGTGTAAGACATAAATATAGGAAATGTTTGCATTTACTTTTCCTGGAAATGTCTTACGCTTCATCTAGAAGAATTAGATCTGTGGCCATTTGGACTGGGTCCTTAGGTTAAGCTCCAAGGTGCCAGAAAGACTGGAGACCTCTCTTCCTCGGTATTTACATTCCAAACTCGGTGAAGTCCAGAGCTTGGCAACATCTGTAGGTCACAAAAGCAGGAGACACTCCATGTTTATCTGGCCCTTGGAAAGATTGTATTTACATTCCAAAAATTTAGGTGATAAACCAGGATCTTGTCATCCCCCCTTGAAAGGAGCAAAAGTTTTTTTTTGTTTTTTTTTTCTTCTCCTTCTCTTTTCAATAGAGAAGGTAGACAGCTGCCCCTCTACTGGATATAAACAGAAAATTCCATTGTTCTTCAGTCCTTTGGACTTGTAGACTTTTTGAAGTTTGTATGGGTAAGACATTTTACCTGAATTTCCTTGTGTCACCCCTGGCGTAAGAATCAGGGTGTGAGGGAGTACACTGTCATTCTTTGGTTTTTAAGTGATTAATGATAGTCTGTCTCTGATTCAGAATACCTCCACCTCATTTGCACATTCAGGATAAAATTCAGAATGATTATTAAAACTCCAGGACTTCTCTAAAGGGGACAGTTTAAAAGTTAGCTCCAGTCACAGCATCAGGCTCAGGTCTCTAGTGACATCCGATAGTGTCCACCTCAGTGGGGGGCTACTGGGGGTCTCCCCATGAATGCAAGTATGGTACCTCTTGATCCAGAGACTTAGGAATACAAAAAGTTACCCGCCTTGCATGTACTCAGTTTACAATAACTAATCCAGTTCAGGACAATAAACATTCCTGGTGGGAAAGGGGAAGAATGGGAGTCATATGATGGTGACATCCTGCTGGGCAACATATGGAGTGTCCCCTACCCTTCCACCTGTCACACACTCATGTGCTTTGTGGTCTGAATGTTAACTGCTGCCATAGCTATTGCTATACTCTTTGGACAAAGTGTGCTGTCTGTAGAATAAACTTCTATTCCCTGTGCAGCTAGAGCCTTCCCCATACATGGCTGGACACATTTAACAGTTATTGGATTTGTGTGATTAAAGCTCAGTCAGGAACCGCTTACTAAAGCCAAGCCTGAGCAAAGATCGACAGTTGGCATGATGTACCCATGACATTCTCCATCTTCTCAAAAATGTTTAATTTTTCACTGTTTGACTCTTTCACTCAAACTACATTATGCTGCCTGAGATTTACTTTTTCTATTGTGGGTACATTTTTCAGTATTAGTAATAAATATACCATAATTCTTATCCCTACATATATACACACATGGTGCCAGTGTGAAAAATGAAACGTTTCTAATATCCTCTTAGGCACCACATGAAAAATGAAGCTGAAATAAATTTCAAACATGCAGCCAAATGGAATGGATGTACAGCTCTTGGAAACTAATTTTAAAAATTTAAATCAAGTTTCATTCTGATTGAAAATTCTAAGTAATAGTGCTCCCCACCTCAAATTTTCTTTCAAATGAAGCACTTAATGTATTCGCATAAATAGTGCATATATGTATTTGAAAGGTATCTCAGTAATTACACAACATGTATTCATAAGATAATGTAATGCTTTTAGTTTTGATATGGCTTTACTTAAAGAAACTGTTGGCAGTCACATGAAATACTCACTGATAAGACAACAAATGCTATATTTAAAATTAACCCCAAATAAAAATAAAGTTGTGAACACAAAAGTCAAGTGGAGTTTTTTCTTTTCTCATCCCTGTTTCCTTATATTCCTCCTTTCTTTTTTTCCTTCCAGTTGTTTATGTGAGAGACAATGTTTATTCTTATGCATTCATTCTCTCAACAAATATTCATTGAGTACCTCCTGTGCAGGCTTTCTGTTGTATAATATTCTGTAGTTTTGGAACATATTTTATACTTATTGAATTAAAAAAATTGCAGTGCATTTATAAAGTTAAAAAATCAAAATGATATATACAAAGATACAAATTTAGATATCTGACCATCACTACTTACCTCTGTCCCCTGCCACCTTGTACTGATTAAACTCCCTTAGGGAACCATATTTTATTATGTTCTTATGTAACCTACCAGTGTTTCTCTATGTAAATATAGGCAAATGTAAATATTTATTACTACACAAAGATATGACACTGTTATGTAACTTAAATATGTTTTTTGTTTGTTTTTTACTTAACTACACATCCTGGAGAATTTTCTATATCAGGGTATAGAAATGATCTTCAGTCTTTTTTTTTTTTTTTTTAAATCTTCACATATGTAACTATACTATAGTTTATTTAATAAGTTCCCTTTACTTCAAGAAAATAACCTTCTATTATAAATCATTATAGGTGTTCCTGCTGAATGAAATCCTATAAGAAGAATTGCTGGATAAAAAGGTAAGTGCATTTTAAATTTTGTTAGATTTTATTAAATTGCCCTCTCTCTAAAGGGTTGTCGTAGTTTGTACTCCCACCAGAAATGAATGAAAATGCTTTATTCCATATAACCTCACCAACAGAATGTATTGTCAAACATTTTTGGTTTTGACCAATATGATAGGTAAAAAATACTATCATATTTTAAGGAAGGTTTCATTTATGATGAGTAAGGTTGCACATTTTTTATTTCTCAGAGAATATTTTTATTTGACTTTCAGTGAATTGTTCACGTTTTTGCTTATTTTCTGTTAAGTTGTTGGCTTTTTTCTTCTTGATTTCAAATTTATATATTTGGGAAATTATACTTTGCGTACAATAAAGTTTATTTTTATTTTTAGGTTTACCAGTTTTCTGTCTTTTTGCTTATGATACCTTTGTGATTTGTTTCTCTTATAGTGGCATTTTAAAGCATCTCACTGATAATTTTGAGTATTAACGTGACCTCTGCACTTTAAGTCATGATTAGAAAGGCCTTCCTTTACCACTTCAATGTTATCAAAAAATACATTTGTGTTTTCTTTAATACCTTTGTGGTTTCATGCTTTGTGTTTATTTTTGTTCCATTTGTGACTTATCTTGGATTTTCCGATGATATAATTATATCATCTGAAAAGAGTATTAATTTTATTTCATTTTTTCATATCTTAGAACTTCCAATAAAAAAATATAACTTTTACCATAATCAACGGGTAATGCAACGGGTATTGCCTGTTGCACCTTGTTTAGTCATGGTAATGGTGAGTATTCTCATCTTGTTTCTGCCTCCAGTGTTAGTTCCCCATTCAGCTTGCTTGTTTCTGGGCTTGATATGATGCCCAAGTGTCTGTTAGTGAATATTTCACCAATTTCGATTTTTTGGAGGTTTTTTTTTTTTCCCACTGTAGATAAAAAATTAATACAGAATTTATCAAATGCCATTTTAGCATCCAGGAAGGTGATCATGTGACTTTTTACCTGAGATCTATTATAAAGAGAATTAAGTATAGTAAAAGATTTTCTAATAGTTAACCTTCGTTTTATGCCTGCAATAATTCAACTTGTTTTTTGATGCACTGCTATTTCAATGGGCTGCTAGATGGGCTTGCGACTATTTTATTTAAGATTTTCTTAAAGAGTGAAAATTGGTCAGCGTATTTTTTTTTCTTATTTGTTTGCAATCTTTTTAATGTTTTAATATTAATATCGTTCACACTTTATTAAAATAATTTGCAACATTATTTTTAATGTGCTGTAGAATAGTTTAATTTCAATTATTTGTTTTAAAGTTTAGAAAACTTTTCTGTGACACTGTTAAGGCCTAGTGATTTCTATTTTGGGGGATAGCTCTTTTATACCTAACTATTAGATTGATTTTTTTTTTTTTTATGTAGGTTCTGTGGCTAACTTTGGTAAATTATATTTTCCTGGAATATATTTATTTCACCTATGTTTTAAATTCATTACATCTAGAGTTAGGAAAGTAATCTTTTAATGTTTTAACATTATTCTTCTATACTTATTTTGGCATCTTTTTTTGTTCTTGTCATCTTTTTTGTGCACATAGCTTTCTTCTTGATTACAATAACTAGGGTTTTGATCCAGTTTATTGATTTAAAAATATTAAGCTTTAATTTTTATTATTTTTAGGGTTTTATTTTAATTAATTAATTAATTTTATTGGTTTTTATCTTACATGTTTGTTCCCTTTTAAAAAATATTCTAACTCATTCATTTTTGCTTTTATTTCTATATTTATTCACTTCTTCTTCTTTTTTATGGTTTATACCCAAAATATGTAGTATTTTCCTCATCATTACTTTCTGGATATTTTGGAGTTTTGGTTTCCAGTTTTTCTTTAATCTAAAGATTTTTATAACAAGATTTAAATTTTAAATATTTAAACAAATAAAATTATTTCCAAATTGAAGAACTTTTTGTTTCTTATTTGTCTTAATTTCTGGATTTGTTTTATTATAATATGATCAGGGAATGGTTTTTGTATTAGTTTTACATATTTGGATTTATGAGGTCTTTTTTATGATCAATATATGATTTTTTTTTCTATGCATATGACACAGGCCCTTGTGCCTATTATCAAGGAACATATTTGCATATATGAATCGAACCTACATTTTAAAAATGCATAGTTTAGGTCTTTATTATTCTTACTTATATTTCTATCTATGTAATCTATCTTTGGTTGGCTAGTGAATTTGTAAAAATAATGTATTATGCAATAAATATCTCAAGCCATTGAACAAACAAAACTGAAATGATTTTGATCAAGTGATTTTCATGTTTTTGTATCTTTCTTCCCATTTCTTAATATAGTTGTAATATCCTGCAGATGTTAACTGGAGGACTTCTGGATAGTGTTGTAACTTAACTATGATTTGTTAAAAAAATCAAAAGTCAAAAAACTGTCCTATTGTCACGAAGGCAGATTCTGGACTAGATTTCCTGGCACAATGTTGCATTTGTAATTTCGACACCAAGTCTTACTTCATGAACATCCTCTCTTTGTCTAATGAAAGCTTATGAACAATTTAGCAATTCTTTTGTTACTCCTTTAAAATGAACATAATAGTTCAAATTGATGAAAGTTACTGCTACAGAGGACTATTTATATAGAATGTGACTCCTGTCTACTTAGGGTCAAATTCCTTACATTCCAAAGACATGTGTGGCACTCTTTCCCCACAAAAGAATACTTTTCCACAATTCATCAAATTTCATTGTACTTGTGTAAGTGGGAACATCTATTATGCACAGTGAGGGCTCCCAAAGATGAAGGAGATGTCAGAGAAAAATGATGGCTCCTGCTCTCATACAAGATGTATCTTTTCTACTCAAGTTAAACATGCAAATACAAAAACATGCCTAGAGGTCACTGTGAAAGAAGGAAGCAAGAAATATTCTTTTGATGTGTTCCTTTCTGTCTAATCTTGTGCCTATTTAGAAATGTTGGAGAGTTACTACTGCTTATTTGAAGCAAATTCATTTGATTTTGAAAAAATTGAACATAGAATTTAAAAATATTTAAGAAACTTTTAAAAAATATTGTGCTTACAAATGAATAATAATAATTAAAAACCCCTTAGTAACTTAATTCAATATAAAAATATGGAAAACACGTAACAGTGAAAGTTCACTGAAAGGAAATATATGAGGCATACAATCATATCAAATTTGAGATAGCTGTGAAACGATGTATCATGTCATTCTACAGCATTGTGGAAATTCTTTTTTAAAAAAGGCGATATTCAGTGATGGAAAGTCTGTGGTGCAAAGAGCATTATGATATAGATTGCGGATGGCATTCTAAATTGGCACAACTCATTTGGGAAGAAATTTGGATATAGAATATAATGGCAAAATACCATGACCCAGTAAAACAACTCTTATATTTAAAGGAAATACTTAGAGATCAGTACAAATCTTTGCATACAAGTATGATCATTGAAATGTGATTTATGCAAAGACATTCAACCCACTCTCTGAACGTAAACTAATTGTCCAATAATAGGATAAAGTTAAATAAATTGTAGCATATTGATAATATGGGAGATTATATACTCAGATAAAATTAGTATGTTTGAAGGAAATTTAACAGCATGGAAAAATACAGCACAACACTATGTAAAATAAAAGCTGGCAGCCTAGCTATGTGTTTATCTTTATAAAATAGACAAAGCATTCTCACACACACGTAAAAACTAATATTATTTGAAGTAAAATTCGAAAATGTTAAAAGTAGATGTTTCTAGATAATAAAATTATGTGATTTTAATTTTCTCCTTATATTTTAAGAACTTTCCATTGTTTCTTTACTAAGTACATATAAGAAAATTTTTAACTATGGGTATTTATTGGGGAAGGTTATTACACTTCTTATTTACCTTTAATTTCAGCTCATCACCAGTCATTTTTGCAGGATTACAGATAAGCCATAATCACTTTATCGCACTCAATTTTTATCATACAAAATTTCAGTGTTTAGTCACAAATTCACACATCTTGCTTTTCATCTTTTTCCTTCTTTCCCAGTGATTACTTCCAAAACTCTGTGCTGAAAGATTTCTGTTCTGCATGATGTGTGAAGTTGAGGGGGGAAAAAAAAGACTGTATCTACCATAATAAGTGACCATATTGCTAAACAATGGAGAATAAAGAAGTATAAAATAATAATGAGCAGCAATCATAAACAAACAAACAAAAAACAGTACAAGTTACATTCATTGCAATAAAACATATACAGAGAAGAATTTAATCTTCAAATGAACCTTTCTCTAAAAGCATAAAAAGTTAAGTGGAGATCTGAATTACTGTGGAATTGTCTAACCAAAGTGTTAACATGCTGAGAATTTTCTATTTATGAAAAACAGTACTGGTCTGAAGATTTGTTAGGGCTGGTACTTGTGCCATCTCAGTTTGCAGTGTACTGGTGCATTGTACCCTGCTGCTTTATTAGCCGTATGCGATGGGACTGAATGATTACTTCTAGACAACACAGGAGATCTGTTAGCTCCAAGGAGACATGGCTTTAAATTGTTAACTTTCCTGGGGACCATCTGTGTAGTGACACGGGGAATGATGAATCAGCAAAGTCAGGCCCCTCTACCTAATTGATTTTTGATTTACCACAAAGATTGGGGAGGTGAGGGATGGACCAAATAGTTTTATGGATATAGCACACACATGCTTGACTTAAATGTCCTCTCGAAAACATTGTCAAGTACAGAAGGCTGGGTCTAAGTACATTATTTTGTACTACTGTTAATTTTCACTCTTATCTCCTTCAATTTTAGAGTTTCAGACAGAGACAGGTTAACATTTATTTAGCCATAGTATTTAAATTTAAAGTATATAGCCCCTTACAGGAATAGTAGTAAAGATGCATATTGATTCATGTGCTTCAATTTTAACATTTTGCAGGTGTTATTTCTGACATATCTGTTTGATTCTTTATTGTTGTTATTGTTGTTTCACAAGGACGTATACAGGGCACTGACTGGTATTCTTTAACACAAAACTTTTAGCCAACCAGATTATAATTACAAGAAAAGGTATATTTTCTTAGGTAAATGGAATATTATGCAAAAATAATGAGCAGAAATTCAAAAACATTTTTATCAAGTAGGTATTGAAAGGGCGATATTCCCTTAAAACTGACATCTGAGAACTGTCAAACTTAAAGACATCTTTGAATCAATTGCATTTCTGGAATTATCTAGATTGGTTTTACGTGACTGAAATCCAGTTCACATTTACTTATTTTTCCAACTCATTGTGGATTTATCTGATTTGGAACTGAAATAGTGGTGAAAATATTTAATGATTTAGTTATTACATAATTCTTATAATGCTAGTGTTGTACTAGCTGCTGTACAAAGCAAATTATAATATTCCTCCAAGATTCTGCATTTGAGAACATCCTTGTTTAATCTGGGAATTGAGATAATTGGATGTTGTAAGTTGTCTTACTTATGCAGGAATATAGTCATACATTCTCAAGAAGACAACAATAGACTGACAGAAATTCTTAATTATCTTAGTATTTACAATCTCTAAAAATAAAATTTTCTTTCTAAGTATAATTCTTGCCATTTCAAAATTCACTGTCCTGGATTGTAACAAGGAATCTGACTCCATTATTGATGTTTGACTGCTGACAGCT
Organism: Rhinolophus sinicus; assembly: GCF_036562045.2. Taxonomy (NCBI): domain Eukaryota; kingdom Metazoa; phylum Chordata; class Mammalia; order Chiroptera; family Rhinolophidae; genus Rhinolophus; species Rhinolophus sinicus. The sequence goes on from NC_133757.1 coordinate 101,293,832, forward strand.
TTCAAGCCCCATCACTGTCCGTTTGCCCTATGTCTGGGCAAGCTGTTAGGAAAATCCATTTTTCTTTTTACTCTTTTGGCACCAGCAGGAAGTTTGAACAACACAAGCCTTGGTCAACCTGTGGTACTCTTCACCCAATCCCACCACCTAATTACAATAAAAGCTAGCCAATCTCCATTCCCTGCTGTCTCTCAAGCCATTTTCAGACCTGCTTGGGAGTCTGCACTGCTCTCCCCAGGAAGACTGTCATTATGTAAGCAATAAACCAAATAGCCCAATTAAAAAATGGGCAAAAGATCTAAATACACATTTTTTCCAAAGAAGACATATAAATGGCCAGCAGGTACAAGCAAAGGTGCTTAACATTACTAATCAAATGCAAATCAAAATCAGAAAAGACATCACCTCACACCTGTTAGAATGGCTATTACCAAAAAGACAAGAGTTAACCAATGCTGTTGAAGATGTGGAGAGACGAGAACATTTGTGCACTGTTGGTGGGAATGTAAACTAGTATAGCCGCTATGGAAAACAGTATGGAGGAGCCTTGAGAAGTTAAAAATAGAACTACCATAGGACCCAGCAATTCCAACTCTGGGTATATACCAAAAGGAAAGGAAATACAGCATTTTAATGAGGAGCTGATGAAAGTCATCAAGAAAAATCTGTACCCATGGCAAAAACCCTTGGATGAATGCTATGATAATGACATCAGTAGATGTCATTAAGGATGCTAATGCAACTATCATACCCCTAGTCACAGAGTACTGCAGAGCTGTGTCATTTGCAAGAACAGCTTGAAGGAAATGAGAAGCTGAAAGGCAGACCAAAGTGAGTAGGAGATAATAAAGTGAATCTATCCAATGTAAACCATTCTGATAAACATTTCAGACTTGAAGGGAATGGGGAAAGGAAGTAACTTAAATGACAGGCTAGGGAAAGATTATTATTATTATTTTTTTCCGTATAAGGAATGTGAGCTTGTTTTGGAAAGAGAAAGAGCCAATAGAAAGGGAAATAGAAGGTAAAATAAGTGGATATAATTAAGAAAGAAAATTCTCAGAGCAGATGGGAAGGGAAGGGATTCAAAGTACAGAGGAGGGGATTAGCTTTGGACACAAGTAAGAACAGAGTGAAAAGAAATAAAAATGGTTCAAGATAAACTTGATGTGGAGGGAAGGAAATTAGAAGGAATTCATACATAACAGTATTTTCTTCTTTAAATTGGAGACTTGGTTATCTGTTAAGAGTGATAAAACTGACATTTAGATTAAATAAATATAGAATTGTAACAACTGATATGAAATGGGAAAACGATATGAGTTAAGACACGTAATCTATTATAGAGCAGTATTGATGAGCAAGCCAGTGTGTGGTCTTTGCAGACCTGGTAAACCCTCCATGGGGCTAAGATGAACATTTCCCCACCAGTTTTGGTGGGTCTAGTGCTGAGTTTCCACTTTAAAATGCTACTGAAAAGCCCTTACAATAAGTGGAAATTCACTGATGAGCTAGATTTAAGAGGGTGATTGGTTTTGTTAGTATTAAAATAATTGTGCAATGATATAGTGTGATGCAAAGCAACTGGAATTTGAAGTAGATCTATGTTGAAATGTTGGCTATGCCATTTGCAGTGTGATTTTAAGCATGCTAAGTCGACTCTTTGAAGCTCAATTTTTGCAACAATAAAATGGGAGTAATAAGATTAGATTAAATGAGACACTTCATAATTTTTATTGTTGTATTATTATCTTATTGTTGCTATAGTCCAGTAAAACATAAACTTGCATGGAAGGTAAAACTAACCTCCTAATGGAAGGAATGTGAGAGACATATCGTAAAAAATTTATGGAGATGGGAGAAACTGTTAACAACAGTTTGTACTTTCCAAAGATGGTCATAACAGTAGCTCCTATGCCACATAATCTTAAAAATATCTTTCTTACTCCTTCCATGTAGAGATTAAACTTATACTGGTATCTTATCCATTGAAACAGAGAAGACTGCTGAGACTGTTTTGACTAATAAACATTAACAGAGTATTGTTAGCTGACCCCCAATGCTAGGTCATTACAGGGGAGTCAGCTTCTACCTTGCTCACTAAAACATTCATTCTGGAGTCCTGAGCTGCGACATGAGTAGTTCTGTTTCCTTGAGGCCACCATGCTGTAAGGAAGCCCAAACTATCCCATCTGAAGTGATCACATGGAAAAGCCATGAGACCATTGATAAGAGTGATATGGTGGGTCAGCCCCCAGCAGCTCCATTTTTACCTATAATCTGATAGCAACTTCCTGAGAGACTGTGAGCCACAGCTGCCCTGTCAAACTATTTATAGATTCCTAACAGAAATCATGAGAAAAAATAGCATTATTGTTGTTATATGCCACTAAGTTTTTGAGAGATTTTTTTTTTAGCCCTAGTAACTGATATGATGATTTTTCCAGCCTTTCTCAAATTTATTGCTTGAAAGATTTCCTCAATAAGTGGAAAGATTACATTTAATGTCAGATTCCATTTATTGTCTTAAGACTGAGATTTTTAATTTCCATGGTTGACATTATTTTCTGCCTTGTATTTATTGCTAGCAGTTAATTTTCTTTGCTCTGTGAGAGTTGTAATTCTCACTCCTTTTTCTCTTCTTTATTTCCATCTGTTGTGGGAAAAATGAACCTGAATTTCATAAATAAAGGGGCAGCAAGAGTGTGACACATTACTTTCTGGATCAGTTACAAGAATCAGCAATCTCATCCTTTAGCATAAGATTATTTGCAGTTAACCTTTATATTATGCATCATGTATCTTCAGTGTATTTCAATATTTCTATCATTTGGAGACAATCGTGGTTTTCTGTTTATCGTCTAATTCTGCACCCCTCATTATTTTAGTTTACTTTTCATACGTGGTTGAGTCTTCATATGTTTTGCAGTGTGGTTTCTCTGCACTTTAGTATGGGCAGTGGCTTTTTCGCTTATGCCAATATAGTTCTTATTTGCAATCTGACCTCATGTGGCCAAACTTCTTGAAGCACCTGATCTCTCTGGTGATTTTATTGAGCCAAATGATCAGAATGATGATGACAACAGTGATAATGATGGGAATTCTTCTCTTTCTCTTTCAGTTATTCGTCTCTCTTTTTGTAAGGGATTTCAATGTATTCATTTTCCAGTTTTCTTCAGAGCCGAGAGAGTTACCTATAATTAAAACTTCTTTACTCTCTTTGCATATTGTACATTTCATAGTCTTAATTAGCCTTAGGAAATTTCTTCAAGGAAGAAAAGAATAAAATTTTTTTCTAGTTTCCCTTCTCAGATATCTCCTGCTTCCTATGGCAAGTGGTTCCAAGATAAACTTGTGAAATGGCTGAAATTTGTCTTTGGCATTCCCAGAGTTTGCACACTTTCTCTTTCTCCCTTTGTGCATATCAGCTCCTCTTACCACCTTTTCCAGGTCCCAGGATCCACATGTTCTCTTTAATAAACTCACAGAAAAGCTTACTTTTAAATCATTAATTCACATAGAACTATAAATGACTGTTAGTGGCATGCATTTAACCCCTTCAGAAATACATTCTTTTTCACAGCAAAACAGCTAAGGAAATGAAGACATCATTATAGATTTATCAGTGGATGGTGAAAGTTTTTGAAGGTGGCATTAGTTCTTTTGAATGGTCCTGAAATAACACTTATAGGTGATCACTGGGTAGAAAAATGGGTTTGTTTTAAACTCAATGTTTATTAATTTCCTGACATTTACTTATATAAGGTCATTTTTATTTAAATTTGGGTCTAAATTGGTATGTTCCACCCTAGCTAAAAGGGAGAATGTGTTTGCTATCTTCAAACTATTGCTTTTCAACCTATGGATTCTATTAAACTGAGAAAATACTCTTCATGTAAGCAATGACATAAAATGTAGTTTGAGTTTTCAGTGGTCTTCTTATGCCTTCTCTTTGTGAAAGCCAGATGTCAACATCAGTATGTAGGATGAGGAGACATTTTTTTATTATACTGCACATAAATGAGGTCATTTTATCTGTCGCCACCTAATTCCTGGGAATACCCCTGAAGAAAGTATGTCTTAAACAGTACTCCATTTCCAGATGGTTAGAGAGAATGTAAATTACACTGCGGAATCTGTTCTCTGTTCTCCTGAATTCCGTTCCTTGAGTACTATTTCATCTGAGTGCTGACTCTCTGTGAATATGATTGCAAACTGCTTCAGTGTTGCTAGAATCACAGTGGCTGTGAGTCTACTTTGCTGACCTCCTGGAAGCCAGATTTTGTCAATGCAAGTCATCTTTAGTTTGTTTGTCTATTATTTTAGTTAGTATTATCGATTCTTCCAGGGCACTATTGAGAGCAACATTATGTTTTTCATGTTTAATTCCAGAGCATGTGAAAGGCAGTTGCCGATAATTAGGTATTCGTTGGTAGAAGGCATCTCTGTGTTTATTGCATTATGCATTTGGAGATTCCAACAAGTATTTTCACGCTATACTTGGTATATTATATGATAAATATCATTGTATAATCAAATACCTGGATTTGACTCTCCATTCCACCGTTCCCAGTTGTATGAACTTTCACTTTCTTAGTTTCCTTATCTGTAAAATGGTGGTGATAATAATAGTTTCTACCCATTACGGTGGATTCAACGTTACTACAGGCAGAGCCTTAATCAAGTGTCAGCAAATATTAATAGTAAATGATGCCTTTAGTCACCACCCCTTCCCAACATGCCCAAAGATAGCTACACGTGGCCATATCACCAGAAGATAACTAGAGTGGTGGTTCTTAACCTTGGCTTTTTATAGGCGCCTTTAAAAAGATACTGATGCCTGTGTTCCCACTCCAAGTAAGATTTATGCATGTTTAATTGGTTTGGTGTTTGACATGGGTATAGGGATTTATAAAGGTTCTCAGTTAATCCTGAAGTGTAGTTAAAGCTGAAGAACTATTAGACTAGATGTGGTGAATAAAGGCTTGTCTACCACTGAATCTTACATCTTTTCCTCAGAATATCTGGGAGTCAGTCATGTTATACCAAATAGGTCTGCTTAGATTTATAACTCGTTTATGCCAGATGAAATCCAGGAGTGATCTCTTTATAATCTTAACGTTGTTTAGTCCTGGATTAATGCCACTTTGGCCTGGGGTGTATGGGTTGTTAACTTTGTTCCTGTTGTTTTAGTGCCATTTTTGTGAAATACGAACATCTGATTATTAATCAACTTTACACATGGTTATACTTTATAAGTGGTGATTGCATATTTTCAAACTTTCTTTGTAGGAACTACTGCTTTGACTTGATTATCAGGGAACTGGACGGCTAATGCTCTCTGAATAGGCGTTTGTTTTTCTATAAGAATTCCTTAAGCATGATGTCGGCGGCTGACAAGATGAAAAATTATTTGTGATTCATTTCTAGTCTCAGGCTTATAGAACCACTTAAATATTTTGAAAATCCTCCCACATCCTGCAATTGTACTGAATCAGAACTCAAAAGATCTCAATCATCTGAGCTTGATCCAAGACGTAAAACATCATCCTGTTATATTCTTTTTTACAATGTACTTAATGCTATGAAACTAAAGTTTACTAAGAAGTATTAAATATGATTCATAGGCAAATTTGAGTTTCAAACCTACTATCATACTCAGCTACAAATTATCTCCACAAGTGAAAAAAAACAAAGATATGCCCCTCACATGCCCCTAAACATCAAGTGCACGGAATGAAACAACATCCATGGATTCTTGAAAGCATTTGCAATTTCAGACCATTTTGAGCCACTCATTAAACTCTTTTGTGCTTTTAATGCCTTGTAAAGTTATTCTCAAGCAATGTTCTATGACTCACAGTCAGGGGATCTGGCCAATGGAACGAACTTATCAGTGTGAAGTTTTTTCCCAAGGCAGAGAGAGTCTTCTACCATCCTCCACTATATGGACTTTGAAAACAACACAGAAAAGTCAGATGGTAAACACATGTTGGTCCCATTCAGAAAACATGACCCTTTCCTTAGATTCAACATAAGCTTTTTATCAAGAAAGCATGCAAGGTCATTAAAGAACAACAGAATCTCCCTTGAAATATGTAAACAATAGTGTCAGAGTCCACAAAATAAGTGCAACTTTTTAGCTGCTCTTAACAAAAAGGAAGTAGCTTTGAAATTTTGAGAAACTGACTAAATCAAATTAATTAATATCTGGTTTAATTTTTAGGCAGAGCCTCAAGACTGTAATACTCACTTTGGATTTATTCATTCAACAAATATTTATATGATACCTACCAGATGTCAAGCACTATGGTGGCAGTTGAGACTTAGGAGCGAACAAGACCAGCAAGCCCTCTGCCATTGTGGAACCTATTTTAGAAGCACAAGAGAAGCACTAAGAGGAAATGGTTATTATTTATAGAGTTATAGAGCCAATATGGATAGGTCCACTAAATTTACAGTAGTGCACTTATATAGAACATAGTATATGTGAGACTTTGTTCTAAATATTTACCTAGAATATCTCCTTTAATCTTATAAGAAACTGTGAGATGGATTTTGTTAATATTCCTCTTTAAAATGTGAGGAAAATAAACCACAGAGAAGCTAAGTAACTTGCCTAGCTAACGTCACCCGCTAGCAAGTGTCAGAGATGAGGTTCTCTTCTTTCCAGATGGTCTGGCTCTTGTTTTATATTTTGAACTATGTTATTGGCCAGTGTTACAATTATTTGATACTCATTAAAATTTTTAAGAAAAAGCAGGATAGTTCAAGTAACTTTAATACAATAACCCTTTGGTGTTCATCATCTGAAGCAATAGTACAAGTGATGGAGAAAAAAGAACAGCAAGGCAACTTGAATGACAATAAAATAATAATAGGAAGAAAGTACTACTTTATGTGTTGTGCTTTGCTATTTAAAGTATTTTTAGTAACATTAGTTTTATTTTTTCAAATATAAAAAGTTAATATTCATTGTAGAAAATTTAGAAATATACAAAAATAAAAAAATAAAAATGTCACCCATAATTGATCTCAATATCTAAAGAGGACAAATTTTATTTCTATTATATGTATGTGGTTTATATACATAATTATGATAACTTTTTATGTCATGAGATAGATTTATGTTGCAATAATATATGTGTAAGTAGTATAAAAATTTGATTTAGAATCACTCTAAAAAGTTATTTCTAAACCTTATTTTCAAAAGCAGTCCTCCATCCCATCTTTTGAGGAGAAGAGAGTTCTTCATGACCCTTGATGCCAATGTTATCCAGATCATATTTACATGAGCCAGCCTGGTGGTTTAGGAGTTAATATGTCCTTTTTATTTTTACCATGTACGGGAAGGATGGTCTGGAAAAACCCAAGTTATTGCTCAACAACCGTATAACCTATCTGTATCAAGACAGCAGTCCAAATCTCCCCAAATCAGTGACCATCCTCTTCAAGAGGAAATCTTTTCAATGGAAGTGGGTGCATATTTACCCTTTGTGATATTATGATGCTACTTTCCAATTACTACCTCCATGTCGGCTGCTGAATAAGTGAGACAAATGTGTCAAATCATAAGCACTTTTGATTCCTAGGGCATGACACTCTAAAGCCTCATGTTCATTTGTTTCACCAACATTTGCTACCACAGTACATGATTTATTTGGTATGGTTCCAAAGTATTTTTGGAGAAAATAAATAATGATGCACTGTATGGAATAATCGGGGAGACGAGGCCTTTGACAAGGGAATTACCCACTTAAAGATGGATGGCAAATGCTGCCAGTGACCAAAGAATATCTGAAAACGTTGTCTTGTTCCTAAATGATCCTTTAAAGAAGGCTTTTATAGAGCAAATGATTATAGAGGTCATATAGTTAAAATCCCAAATTCTGCTTACAAAGGAAATCTCTTGTATATTACTGGGTACTTTTAATTCTTGGGCCACGAAGAGAGGAAAGTAAAAAGATAGTGAGAAAAGAAAAAGAAATTGCTCCAAAACTACCACCACCACCACCACCCCCATCATCAAAAACAAAAACCCAAAATCTAATTGCAGTAGAAGAACAATGGAAGCTCAAGAAAGAGAGCAAAAGAGGAAAAAAAGGAAGCAAATGCAAAATTAATAACCTAGTCTATTATGTGGTTCAGAGGCTATGAAGGGTAAATTTCAAGTATTTTAATTAGAGATTATGCAACTTAGAAATATGGCATATCTTTATTTTCCTGTCTTGGAACAAAAGAACAGGATAAGAAGAAACTCCATTTATCTAGTAAGACCCTTATCAGGATGAAATGTGTATTAGATAATGTTGTAAAAATTATTTTTAAAATATTATTGAAACCCATTATTAATTTTATGATGAAAATATCTTTTTTTTGTTGTATTCTCCAATCTAATTTCCATCCTTTATATCTCTTTATGATTGGTACGTATACCATAAGTTTAAGTAAAAACCCAGCTATATATACCAGTATCAAATGAAAAGTCCCTTAATAGTGAACAGTTATGAAGTGATTACAATGTGTTCAACACTAACCTAAGAGGCAAAAATGAATTTTCTCACTTAATTCTCATAAAGATTTCACAAGTTGGGTGATATTATTATACCATTTTCCAGGTAGGGAAACTGAGCAACAAAGAGATAACTTAGGAGTGGTGTATAGTCTGATCCCAGAAGCTATCCTCTTAACAACCATATTAAGTAAAAGGAAAATAGCCAGGAATAAATGGTGTTTCTTTAAGCATACTTTATGATTTTATTTAATATTTCCAACATTGATTCAAGTCATATTTATAAAGCACCTTCTCAGTTCAAAGTACCATTCTATACTGGTATTACTACAGTAAATGATACATGCATGCAGTGTCTGACACATGGGATGTATAATCTAGAGAGATCATGAAATACAAATCACTGATCAATTTCCATGTATTGCAATCACAGGGCTGTGTACTCTGGGTCCATCTGAATTTTCACAACAAAACTATTACTGTGAGGTTAAATATCTTAAAATATGATACACTGAGTTTGTGAGGCTTTTTTTCTAACCTTAGCTTTGCTAAAATTGTTGACAGTGTTATTAGGCAAGTTGTGACTACTTTTTACATCAAGTATCTCGTTTATAAAATGACGATGGTATCTACCACAGGTGTGGGAGAAGATGATGTAAGTTTTTGGTAGAGTTCTCAGCTCTGTGGTAGGCCAGAGTAGACAAACACAAACTCCCTTGTCAACCTTGACTAATTATTACCAAGGAGAGTCTAATCTTTAATCTCAAGTTAATAAGGGGGATTTACCTGAGTGAGCCTAATTTGAAAGGTGCCAGCTTTAAGCAGATATAGAAGATCAGGGATAGCAGGCATATTATGAAATAAAATTTTACTCTAGCAGTACTGGTATTCTTAATGGTGTTGAAATAGGGGGTTGAAACCATGGAAACTGAGTGACGCACTAGATAAGCTGTTTACACATTGTGTCCGAGGTGAAAAGATGAAGGTGAAGAGTGAAGCAGGTTACAAATAAACTGAAAAGTGGACTGAAAGATAAGTGAATAATTATGGCTCTGGAAGGAGTTTCCTAAGTCAAAGAGTTTTTCCTAGCATACCAGCAAACATCTTGTTTTTATGTTGAAAACGGGAGTCTGCATTAAAATCGTTTAGTTGTGTTCACATGCTTGTGGTTTTCTGATGCTCATAACATGTGTACTAAGAATGGCTTAATTGTCGTAGTTTACATCAGAAAGTAATTATTGTCATAGTGGTCAGTAGAGATCTTCTGAATTCCGTACAATATGTGCTGGTAATTTCTTTGGGTCATTTTTTTTCTTCTGGCGATGCTTTCTTATGAATAACTTAGAGATGACAAATTATGCCTTAAATTCATAGGTCTTACATTTCATATCTCTCCTCCATCTTTTTCCTTATAACTATCCCTTGGTCGAACAGGATTTTCATCCTTTGAAATAGCCACGTTAAAAAATGAATTTGTAAATGCCCACAACTTCTATTACTAAAAATTGATGATAATAGAGAATGTATTCATGTGTCTAATTATAAATGGATGGCAATTAGTTTTGCTCATAACAAAAATATTGACTTCATTTAAGAAAAAACGATCATTTCTTTCTGGACCTGGACAAAGCAGTAGTGATGTATATCAAAGTGTGGGAAATGGATAGGTAGCAACAGCGTCACCCAAACTGGTTAAAAAAGCAAATTCACAAGCCCTGTTTTAGACATACCAAATCAGAAACTCAATGGGTGGAGCTCAGGAATATATATTTTAAGCAGCTCTTCATGTGATTTTAATGCACACGAAACTACAGTTGGAGAAGTACTGGTTCATATCACTTCCGCACACATTCTCTTGGCCAGAACCCAGTCATATGATCCCATCTGAATGTAAGGTAGTGAGAGCAGCCAGTTTCTGGAGCAACTCTACTCTTCTGTGCACAGAAGTACCCAAATTTACCCAGAATGCTCAACAAACAACGAGCCATCTTTAGCTTGCACTAATCTTTCAGAAGAAAATAAATTTAAAATGATACTGGAAATACTGGGTTTGCCCAGCAGTCAACCCCATTTTCTTCATTTTCATTTCTTTAAATGTAAAGTGTAATGACAAATTTATTTCATAATGTGGGCATTGTAGAATATTTTTCCATCAAAAGGCTTGATAGAAAAAAAGTTTCAATAAAGAGAATGTATTCTGAAAATAGGAGACCCGAATTTCTTTTATTTCTGTCAATTGCTAACTGAGTGACATGGGAAAAGTTGCAATTTCTTTTAAAAAATTCAAACGAAAATAAAGGCTTGAACACTAAGGCTCGACAGTTCTAATGTTAATATTTTATGATTATAATTACATTCAAGAATTAAATGAATATATATCAGGTTGTTTATTTTATGTTTTGCAAAGGTAGTTCCCAGGAATGAAAAAAATCTAGTCTAGGCATGGGGAAATTAATTACATAAATAACTAAAAACAATGCATATGTGATATTATTTTCCTTTCATAAATTTCATATGTTTCAACTTAAACTAATTTTTTACCTATGAAAATAAATTACTCACAGTTTAGGACTATTCCTAGTGGTATTATGAGGTAGACCAGATAGCATTTATTAATCACACATTTCAAGTTTTTCCTCATTACTGAAGATTCAATAATAGGGAAAATAAACAACTATTCTAGGTACTAAGGATACATTAATGAGCAATCACTGTTGATTACCCAAACAATGTTGTGGAGGCAAGGTACCCAGAACTATACTTAGCACAGAGTAGCATGAAATGGGTATTTGTTAGATGAATGAAACACAATGTTAAAATGTTACGGTGGTTGGTTTAGATATGACTAAAAGGGTATGTCCCTAATCGTGCCCTAGAGTGTTGTGGCCAACAATTTTTCATGACATATATATTTCTAAAATATTATCTCTGCCCACCACCAATATAACTGAAGGAAAATAAAAAGAGTTTAGGGTGTCTGTCTCTAAAAATTGCCATCAGTGAATCAAGTGGGCACTGATTGTATGTGGAATTTTAATATCTTCTGCATGTATTAAAAACTAAATAAATCCAATTTGTAAAAGAGAAAATATAACAAAAGTAAAATAATTCTGTTTGTATTTGTGAATATACAAGATAAATAAAATACATTTGAGAGAAAAATATAACTTCCATTAAAATATTTTAAAAATATAGCTTCAATTAAAGAAAAAAATGAAAATATTTTAGAATATCTTTAAAAGAAATAGACACCTAAAATACACACAGTTTGGGTTTTTTTGTGTGTGTGTGTGTGTTGTTTTTTTGTCATTTATCCTGAACTTCTTTGTCAACCCAACCTGAATAACACTTCCTAGAGATCTTTGTCTTATTTTCAGTTGAGTATCTTCTCTGTTTCATAGCAACAGTAATCTATCTCCTCTTGTAGGATCTTAAAATGAATTATGAAGTGTTTAGTTTGTTAGAGCAAAGATGGCCATTTTTACATTAACTAGGACCAAACCAGGTGATGGATATGACCAGGCCTCATATGAGGCATTGTTTTGTTTTTGTTAGAATCTAAAGACAGGACAACCATCCAACAGCAGTGTGCCCCATGTTGTAGAGGATTATTTGCTCTTGGTGGCTGCTGCCTTCCATGACCTCCTTGGCATTGTGTGTTTTCATTTTGAAACAACTGTTATTAGCTCCTTTTAGAAGGAAAACTACCTAGGGACTGGAAAATGCCTATCAAGAGGATGCTTCAAATGCTTTCTGAATACAGGTGCCCTAAAATTTCCCAAATAAGCAATTTTCTTTTATGTCCTCCTGCTTATAGCAACTTGCACAATACTGTGAACTCACAAATGTCCTATAAGGTTTTTATTTTTCTAAAGTGAGTGAATAAAATTGTCTAGTTTAAAAAGGCTTTATCAGCTCCATTTAAGCAAATTTGAAGTGATATTTAATTCACTTTCTTACAAAAACCCAATCAAACCATTTTTTTCTTTTGCTCACTATCCACTGAGAATATTATGATTCTTTTTCTGTCTCTTAATTTTAATATCAAATGTCCTTAGGATTGGGTTTTCTCGTGTTCAGAATAGGTACCATAGGTTCTTTAATTTCCTTCCTCTTTGCTCATCTTTTGTGTATTCTTTGTTCTCATTCTCCTGCTCCTCCAAATACTGTTCAGTGGCAGCAAAAGAGTTTTTTAAGGAAATAAAATGAAGTTTATCAGCATATTATCAGGATACTATATGTATTCTTAATATTCGTTTGATGTTTTTTCCAAAAAAGTTTTACTTTAATATAATATAAACTTGAGGGCTAATTGGAAGTACATTTTAAAGGTAACTTATTCCTTTATCCTAATGTCAATGCAGAAAATTTCAAACAGAAAAAAATACATTTTTTATTGCCTACTAAGATCCAGAAATCTTACATCAACCTTGCCAAGCTCAGTATGATAATGTAACTCGCTATGCCACTTGATTTATGTCAAAAAAAAAGAAAGAACCCATCCTTCACCTCTTAAGAATTTCTTCTGATTGATTGGTTAGACAATAAAAAATGTCCCGGGATATATTAGACAAAAAAGCAAGTTATGAAACTGTAACACTAATTACTAATGACAGAAAAGCAATGAGATTCATATGGAAGATTCTCTCTCCCTCTGAAGTATTTTAGAGATCAGCTATTAAAGATTATTTCAATGGTTCTCAAGATTTACACAGGCACACACAAAGATTTACATGAGACAATCATATTAGCGTTATATTTGCATACATGTTTATGTGTTTCGAAAGTTTAAACGCCTCCTTTATACCTAATAAATTGTAATACCTGAAAAGGACAGGCCTCTTGTCTTCAACATATTCTAACTAATGAAACATCTGCTAATTGTGAACCAAGTATGCAGTTCATAGCACACATGAAAGCTTTCCAGGTTTTCAGTCTCTTAAAGAAATTGAGAAGGATCATAAATTTGTAAATAAACAGAGTCCTCTCTAAATAACCAAATTAAGTCCTTCATCATGATTGAGAATAAGATTCTTAAAGCACATGATCCAAATTGAGTTTAAGACTTAATTTTTGAAATACAAAAAGAAAACAAAAATAACATTTGAATAGAAAATTTAAATTATCTACAAAATACCTTATATGTGATATGATCAGGTAAGGCCTCATATTCCTCCCAGTTCAGTATACGTCAATGCTTATTGTAAAAATGTAACAATTATCCGGCTGGTATTTCTTCTTATTTTTTTTCTTCAAATGGTTGGTATATATTAATATCTTAGTGTTCTCTAACTGAATAAATGCTTTTTTCAATTATAAATTACCTTCTAAAATTTGAGTGTGTTAATGTGATTTGGGATTATCAAAACCAAACCCCCAATTTTAAAACAATATTGAAACCATAAATATAATGACTATGCAGGCTTTAATAACAGTGAATGAGTATTTTAAATTCCACTATTAATACCTAGTGATAGCTACAACCAATGGTTATATTTTCTAAATGGATTATTTTCTTTGAAATAATGATGAAATTTCCTGTGCTTAATTTTTATACAGGATTGCTTATAATGAAGACATGCTTGTTGACATTTATTCTCTAAGAGCTTAGCGATTGTTACATCCATCTCCATTTGTTCAATTGTGCACATATCCATGGTAACAGCTTGGCTTCCAGCTTAACCATATTCAACTGGAGCCATGGAGGTGTAGCAGTATAAACCTCATGCAGTGTTTTTGAAGGTTCATCAAGAGTATTTATATTTTTCAGGTATTTTCTGCTGTATTATATAATGCTTCATTTGGAGATTGTCAATGTATGCAATTTAAGACCCCCTTCTCCCTCAAACAAACCTTAGGGATTATCTCCAATAAGAAAACTGCCATGCTCTCATTTATTCTATCCTGAGCCCTGTAAATCTTCTATCAAAGCATCTGTAGTGATTCATTGAATCTGTCTTGCTTTCCCCCAGTCATATTGAGATATAATTGACACACATCCCTGTATAAATTTAAGGTATTATCCAGCTTATTAACTTACCATGTCTAGTTCCCTCACATAGACGCATGCCCTAAGCCAGCAGAGTTTAGGTCTTACTCACCTTTGCATATGTAGCTCCTTGCCCCAAACCTGACACTTTCAGTCATTTATTTAACACCTATGTGCTTAAGTGCCTACTTTGAGGTAGACTAGAGTAGTGGTTAAGAACTCTTTAGGTGTGTAATTATGGCCACTTACTTGACCACTCTTTGCCTCCTTTTTCTCTGTAAAATGAGTGTAATAACAGCATTGTCTTGCAAAGTTGTTGTGAGGATTACATTGTCCGTACAGGTGAATTGCACAAAGTAAGTTGTGTACAAAATGCATAAATGTAAGCTATTATTATTACTACTACTTGTCTGGTATTATTTGGGGCTCTGGTGATGTAGTAGTCAACACAAGTAGCAAGAGTGAAGGGGGACAGACTGAAACAAGTAGCAAATAATTCAGATATTGTCACTAAGTTTTCAAGAACAAGAAAATAGGGCAATGTTCTAGAGAATTCTTGGGAGCAAGAGTCTGATTTACATAGGGTCATCGAGCCAGGCCATTCTGGTGAGTTGATGCCTGATTATGATAAGAAACCAGCTATAGAAAATCTGAATTGGAAACAAACGTGGTATATATAAAAAACAGAAGTTCAGCATATGTGCAGCTTAATAACTGTTTATAATAAATGAATTATTGGAAGATTGACTGCATTTTCCTGTTTTAACATATTCAAATGCAAACGCAAAAGAGATTACTGCATTTATCCAAACATTTGGCTTATATTATCTACAATCAAATGCGGTGGTCTATTAAAATTGTAAAATATGATTTTTTTCAATTTTGAATCTGGGCAATGTAAATTAGTATAGGATAATAGTAATTTGCTGGATATTCTTAAGATAATACAATATTGGCTAACACTTATTACATTGTTTTCCAAAAAAGTTTGAAGCTCATCTCAATAAAGTTCAGTCTCACAGCAAACTTCTGAGGATAACCATCCCTGTAGTATATGGATCGTGAGGTACAAACGAAGAAGTTGAGCAATTTGCCCAACGTCTCAGAGAGTACGTTGTGGTGCCTGGATTGAACCTTATCAATTTGTTCTTCACAACAGTATAAACCTGTCCACTTGACAAATTTAGACAAAACCTATTGTTTTGACTTTATAAATTTGGATAGTTATTATTTAATTTGTTATTATGTGTACTTAATATTCCTGGACACACTGTTTTGTAATTTCCCTACAGATAAGGTCATTGGCATATAGTTAGGATCACATTGTGAAATACATGAGGGTTGATGCCTGTGCTACCAGAGATTCTCTCAGAGCCTGCAAGTGTCCACGTGGACCGAGGAATCAGAGAACAAGGCCTGGCAGTAAGGCTAATGAACTTGCCCTCTGGGTGGTCAAATGGCAGGGCTGCAGCTGACACACTGAGCCACCATCCTGCTTTTCAGTTCAAAACTGATGCACCGAGAATGGGCCTATCAATTTCAAAAGAAAAGGGTTAACTGCTGGGGTTTTTTTGTTTTGTTTTGTTTTGTTTTGTTTTGTTTTGAGTCTCCAAGAGTAAATATTTCTTGTGGCTCCTCTGACATAGCTACATGCCTGCATAGGTCAGCAGTAAATAGATGGGGGTTGATGGATGAAAATGGCAAACGCGCCAGACAGACCTCACCCAAAGCCCACAACAGCATTCCCTGAGAGGGCCAATGAATCTCAGTGATCTTTGGTTCATGGTCAGTCTGAAGCTTTTTATATCAAAACAAATAAATTTATGTCTAGAACAACTAATACTGACTCTCATCTGGGAGATATATCAGGAAGGGGTAGCTAGAGAGTTTGTTTTTGAAGGGAGGGAAGGGAACATGTGTGGTCTTCTTAAGTTTTGTTTTGTTTTTTCCTTTCCAGAATATCAGTGACCTTTTCTCCTAATCTAAGAATTTAACTTAGTCAAGTACATTATTTGTAAACTTGGGGCAAAAATGGCAACATAACAAAACAGCAGCAACAGCAACAAGGCAATAGCATCTACTAGTCTTACATAGTAGATAAAGTAGATAACACTTGTAATGGTGTTTGGCACAAAGTAATTACTCACAGTTGATAAATACTATTGTTGATGTTAGTTAAGGACCTATTATGAATGACTGCTATTATTGAATCTAACCAGATTTTTTTTAATGCACTTTCTATTCATTTTTCTCTCAGATAGACATAACACACGTGTAAGCAAAGTCAATTTCTTATCTTATAGTCAATGGAATTGAAGTTTAGAGAAATTAAATTAATTGAACTAAGTGACATAGGCATGAGGTCAGAAATTGGACCCCAATTATTCTGTGTCAAGGGACCAACTTCATTCTTTTACATTGCATTACAAATATTTAATGTGCAAAGAGTGAGATTCTAATTGATACAAAGGCAGAAAATGGAAGAGCAAATAGATGAAAACTAAAGTATAAATAGATTAAAACGTTTTCTATTAATCCACAGTTTTCCTTCTCTTGATATTATTTTTATCCTAAATGTGAGTAAGCAGTCCCACTTGGATGCTGATATTAACAAGCTTCCAGTTTTACCGTTAGGACTTCAGTGATTTGAATTATTCTTGTAAGTTGTAGGAAACATCAAACCATTAAAAATGATCCCTTATATTGTCCTTCACAGTCACAAATTATGACACTACAATCAACAAGTAAGAAGCCACTGAAAATAAAACGACAGGGTTACAAGTTATTAGTACCTAACACATGGGATTTTGAAAGACAATTATTATCCTTTAAGAGAATTATGAGACTTATAGCCTCAGTTTCCACAGTAACCATTGAATTCTGTTGTAAAATAAAACACTTCCAGCAATTGTGAAGACATAAAAAGGTTCATGCTATGTTATTCACGATAATGGGTTTTCCAGAATTAATGAGGAAGTATGAACTTCTTTATTTGTTATTCTGATACAGCTGAGGGAAAATGCTGGAAGACAATGAACGGGCACTCAGCCAGCAGACCATTTCCTAATAAAAACAGATAGCATTGTGCCAAAAACATATGAAAAAGAGCTTATAAAACACCAATCTGGAACTTGTTGAACTAAAGGAAACAGAGGACATGATATTTTTTTGTAATATCCCAACTTAAAAATAAATGTTCTCTGCTTTGCTCAGGAGGTTGATACCTAAAATAGTCTTGATAATCATAGTCTGTGACTGTGTAACTTTTTCCCTTGAGCATTAGATAGGATATCATGCCATGTAAAGTAAGACATTTAAAACATAAACCTTAACAATGCACAGTGTTGTCAACCTTGAGACACTCTTGTTTGTGAGCCTTTGGAAAAGTATTATTTTCAGCCAATTTAAGTGCTTACTGAAATGGGAGTAAATAAAAAGAAAATATTCTGGAGGGACTCAACAAAGAAAAGCACATAAAATTTGAACATAATTAGGACTCAACACTCATTGAGTTTCTATGCTGTGCAAAAATACTGCAAGTAAGCATAGTGTTATTCAAGAATGTATAACTTTATACATTAAAAATGATATTACAAAAGGAATACACTTTTTGGAAATGACAATGTACCTGCTACTGCCAGTATCATGTTACCAATTATTTTAAATCCTATATAGTAATTTTCTGTAGATAGCCAGAACAACCAACAGAGTGTGAGAAACAGAAACACACCAACTAATTACCCCCAATTTTTTATTCTATCTAAGAGACCACACAACAGATAGGCTAGTCGTTTTAGTTGTCATCTCAGAAATGGCTTTGACACACATTAATCCATTCAGAATGTGAGAAGGGCATTTTCCTGGTCAATTCCTAACTAATACAGGTAGGTTCTCTTTTTATATTCACAATGTGACAAGAGTAACTTCAACTGACATCCTCCCAAACTTCAAGTCCAGTGGAAAAGTATTGTGTCTTTTTTGAGTCCAAGGATTCCTTCTTATTGGATCAGCTTGGCTCACCTGGTAATTTTCTATAAATCTTTATGACCAGGAAGAGAAAACTCTGCTTCTTGGCTAAGCCTGATTCATAAACCAATACTTAATCACTGTGCTCTAAGGAATTGAGTGGATTGATTTGTTAATCCTGAGTTACATGGTCCTATTCCAAAAACGGTGGGGGTGCTGAGTGAGGAGGGGTAGATTTCCAAAAGAGTTCAAGATGCTGCTATGAGAGAGAGAGGATACAAAATGTGTTCATTACAGGGTACACTATAATCTGTGGACACCTTGAAATATATACTAATGGAAGGCGTTGAGGCAATTTCTAAAAGTAGACTGACTTGATTCAGTAGACTTCTAACTCTTCAATTTTGAGAACAGTATGTCATATGGTTTTGTTTTCTCCATCCTAGCACTGTGCCTGGAACATAGTGGTTGCTCAGAAAATTGTCATTGTTGACTAATATAAACTATGTTTTTGAAAGATGGTGAGATACTACGTGGAATATAGATAAGTGGGATGTAACTGAGCCAGAATTAGCGACGTGCCTACATAAATGATACAGATGAAAAGAGAACACTAGGCTGGATTCTGGAATACACCAATGTCTAAGGACAAATGAAGATGTGACGATAAAGGAGATTGAGAAAAACAGTAGCATTTCTAAAGAAAATAGGAGTAAGTTTTGTGACTTCATTAGACTAGGATATGGACTATCACTCTGAAGAAAATTCAGTGTTTACATGCTTAAGCAATGTTCAAGGTCACTCATGGTAGTACACAGCTCTGAACAAATAAATGAGAAATGGATTTTTTTCATAGAAATAAAAGAAGCTGGATTAATAACCAAACATAACAGGACATTCTTTTATTTGAAAATTAGAACAAATTTAAGGACAAGAATTGAGTAAAAATCAATGTTTTAGGAAAAAAGGTTATATGAAGATTTGACAATTTATCCAGTTTCTCACAGGATGCCCATATGAGTCTAATTTTCAGCAAGTACTGTAACATTTTGGGACACTACAATTTTGTTATTTATCAGTAACGCTTTCAAGAAATATGCCTATCACAAATAAATGGGCTATTCTTAAATAGCTGCTTCTGAATTTTAAAATTAATCTTTTAAAATCAGTTCCTGAGCATTCCTTTAACCAGGGCCACCACCTGAGAGAAACTCAGGGAAATTCAGGCTTTGTGGTTTGTATTGCAGACTCTCAGGAAGATCATATGAAGTTGGGTAATATCTTTGTACTATTTCTTATGGATGTAGTGAACTCTTTTTCTCATGGCTTGACTCTATAATTACAGACATTTCAAAACATTATGTCATGATTGATCCAGGAATTTCAACTATAAATTTGGCACTTGTCAAGTATCAATTATGAAATTAAAAGCATTATGCAGATATTAGCAGTATTCTTTTTTTCTCAGAACATGAGGGCATATGTATAACAACTATTGCCATGCCACATATATTTTAAATCCTTTTAGTAAGATAATGCCTGCGTCAGTGATATTAGTATTTTATCTATCCTTTGTTTTTTCGGCCAAAGGTCTGAAACTGATCGACTCCCAGAGGTTTTTCATTTCTTTGAGTAAATTTTTGTAAAAAAAAAAGCCAACAGCATACAAAACCCCCACCATGATAAAACACAATTCAAAGCAAAGGTAAGTAGCTAATTAGAGGCTGTAAACTGCTGGTTAGAGACTATCCTTTAACTGGAATAATGTTAGTGAGATATTTCAGTGCCAAGAATATCAAAAGAATTACAATGACTCTCAGGCTCTTCTTCACGTAAGATTTCCAGGTCAGCTCTTTTTAACACGCACATGTATAAATAAAACTCTAATACTGTGTGAGACGCAATTCAAAATGTGAATAGTTTGTAAAGCAAAAGCGGTAACCAAACAATTTAAACTCTCACTGACCTGACTTTTGAGATTAACCAAGTCATTAAAATTTATCATTGTAAACTGTTATAAACTACTGCAAAAAATAATAAAAATGAGAACCCTCCATTATAAAACTGATATAAATGTCTCAAAGCTGAACTCAGATGTAATTTTATGATTAAACCATAACACAAAAATGAATTAAACATCTGACTCAGAGTAATCCAGAAAAAATTATAAAGCCAAACAAAAAAAAAAAAAAAAAAAAGAAGAAGGAATTAAAATAAGTGGATTTTAAAAAGTGGAACTGCAAAGGAAATATAAGAGTTGACTCTTTGGAAAAAAAAAAAAGTTAAATTTCTGGAAACTATAATCAACATATAAGTAAGAGATTAAAATGATGAGACAATACTGTGTATTCCTCAATGTTAATACATTTGAAAATATCTGAAATACATGATTTTATGAAAGTTAATAATCTTCTAAAGTTTTAGAAGAATTAGGAAATAAAGCGAAAAAATCCATATTGAAAAATTATTTCCATATAAAAATTTAAATAAAAAGAGATGATTTATTACATTTTTACAAGGTACAGATGTAAAATTTCCATGCCAAATCACATAGTCAAGAGTATAGAAAAGGATGGAAAGTTATCCAATTCAGCCTTTGAAGGTAATACTGCTCTGAATACATAATCACTTTTATGATTGTAAATGTGAAAATTCAAAGTAAAATCCTAGCAAATTGCGTAATTCAGACAACTAAGAAAATCTCATTACTTTCAAGTAGTTTTATTCCATGAGTGAGGATGGTTAAATATTAGAAACATTCATCTATCATCTATCTATCTATCTATCTATCTATCTATCTATCTATCTATCTATCTATCATCTATCGATCGATCGAACATATTTGATATTCAATACCTACTACTTGTCAAAGATCTTAGAAAATGAGGAACAGAAAAATTATTTTTGCTTCTAGTCTTTCCCCTAGTTCGCACCAGCCACCCACATTTATTTCTACTCTGTACTCTCTTGTCACCAGTATCACCATTTCAAACATCCCATTCTAGCTCTACTTTTTATCCTGACTCAATTTCTCTACGAATCCCTAGAATGGCTATTGTTTGAATTAATACAGTCTTTAATCCATTTATCCTTCCACTACATCATATCCTCCCTCCCCATCTTCACTGATATTTCAGCCTCATTTACATTGCAAGGTGAACCGTTGTTCTCAATCCCTTGTAAACAGATTCATCTCCTTTATTACTCTCTGACTCCTTTGTAATCATTGCTGATACCCTAACCTCAATTAACCCAACTACCTACCTACATTGTACTTGCAGTCTAATAGCTGAGCCCAGAAAAAGTTTAACTAATTTCACTGTAAGTTAACCACAAGCCTCAAAACACACTCAACCCTGTCTGACATACACCTACTCAATTTTCCATTATCTGAGATGAGTATATTGCCCTTGATTTTCTTTCCTCACAGCTTTCTCATCACCTCCAGCATGCCTCACTCTTAGGAGACTTTCTATGCATAATCCTGCATTCTCGTTGTTAAAATGGAAGAAGTGTCCCTGCCTCAACAAGGCCGACTTTTCCACCACAGTTTTGTCACTTTCACACACACATTTTAACAACTTTCTATATTCTACTTGTTAAAATGGAAGCACCCCTGCTGTAATCATAGGTGGATTCTTCTGTTCACCTGAATTGAATCCTCTGGGCCTTTCAAGCACTTCTCTACCAGCCTCTATTGGAATCATGAGTCTCTCCCCCTTCAGTTGGTTCATTCTGATGGGTATACAATCAGGTCTTCAGAGTGTCACCTCTTTGTTTCTAAAAAGCAACCACAATCACAACAAAAACAACAAAACATTGACCTCACATTAATCTAATTTCTCTGTGTCCTTCTCCGCAAACTATAGATAATTGTCTGCCGCACACTGCCATCATTTCACTACCTCTCATTCACATTTTATCCTCCACAAAAGATTTTTTAATATAAATTTTTTTGAGAAAACAATGCATGACCATGGTACAAAATTCAAGTTGCACAAAATGTTAAACAGTAAAAGGTAAGCAACTTTTCTATCATTGATTTTCGATACTCAGGTTTCACTTTCTTGAAGTGATTTTTTTGTTGTCGGTGGTGTTGTTTTGCACAACTTTTAGCACTCTTGGCTTTTCTACTTAACAATTTATCAAGGACATCTTCCACGGAAGTGTCCATATAGGTATGCCTCATTCCTTTTGACAACTTCATGGCTTACTGTCGTATAAATACTGCTCTAAAAATCTCTTAAGTTGTATTTTTATAAGATATGTTTAAGGATAAATTCTTCAAACTGGAATTATCGAATAAAGGATATGTTGATTCAGATTTCGGTAGATGTGAAATCACCTTCCAGAGGGTTATACCAAAGTATGTTCATACCAACACTGCATGAGAGTGACTTTTAACCCCTGCCCTCATAATACAGTGTGTAAAGGGATTTTTGTTTTTGCCAAAAGCGTTAATTGAAAAGTTAATATCCACATGTAATTTTTAAAAACAACTTTGTTAAAGTATAATTGATATATAATGAACTGCACATATTTAATGTGTATAATTTGGTGAGTTTAGACATATACAAACACCTGTGATTCATCACCACAATTAAAGCAATAAACATATGTAATACCTCCCAAAGATTCCTTGTATCCACCCCCTCTTTGTTGTGGCAAGAACACTTAACAAGGGATTTAAGCTTTTTACAGATTTTTTTAAGTGCATAATACTCTATTGTTAACTATAGGCATCCTGTTAAACAGCAGATGGGAATTGTTCAATGGTTAGAAAGTTTCAGTTGTGCAGTTAGAATGTATATTCTAATATACATTCATTTTGTTATGACTGAGGCTGATCATATATTCAAAATTTGAAAATCTTTGCATTTCTTTGGTTCTGTAAATTCATGTCTTTACACATCTTTTTAGGTGGGTTGTTGATTTTTTTTTTTAATTAAAATTTATTGGGATGACAATGATTAGTTAAATTACATAGGTTTCAAATGTACAATCCTGTAACACGTAATCTATAAATCCCATTGTGTGTTCACCACCCAGAGTCAGTTCTCCTTCCATCACCATATATCTGATCCTATTTACTCTCTTCTATTCTCCCTCCTTCCCCCTTACCCTCTGGTAACCACTAAACTATTGTCTGTGTCTATAAGTTTTTGTTTCTTTGTCTTGTTCCTTTGTTTCTTTCAGTTTTATATCCCACATATCAGTAAAGTCACATGGTTCTTGATAATTTTTCAATTGATATGTTCACATTAAGAGAATTAGCTTTTTAGCATATGTATTACTAAAAAAAAACCAAGTTACTAAGTTTGTAATCTGTTGCTTTTTATTTTCCTTGCCATAGAAAACCTTGTAATTTTGATAAGCTCAAATTGATCAGTACTTTCTTGAGCAGATTCTGCATCATGCTTAGAAAGGTTTTATAGCAGTCTTAGAAAGACATTTTTAAGTCTAGAAAGTAAGAGATGTTTTCAGAGTTTTCCTTTCATGTTTATGGTTAATTTTTTTACTTTTAAAACATTGATCTTTCTGAAACTTATTTTGAGAGGGGGAATCTAACTCATTTATTTTCCCCAGATACTATCCAATTAGATTAGTACCATTTAATCAACGCCCACCTTGTTTCCCTGTCTCTCACTGATTTAGAATTCAACATTCACCAGTAACCAGCAATCTACATATATTTAGGACTCTGTCTAGTTTCTCTGCTATATTGACTATTTGTGTCCAGAGCTAGTATTTTCTGTTGTTTTATAACATTTTAAAAAGTATCTTATAAGGCTAATGCTCATATTCTTCTGCTTCAGATTTTCCTGAATATCGTTGCAAGTTTTTGTTATTCTTTGTAGACTTTAGAATCAACTTGCAAAGTTACATGAAAAATTCTGAGGTAAATTTATTAGGATCAAGTTAAATGAATTAATTATCTTAGGGAAAATGGACATATTTATGATTCATTTCGTCAAAGAGCCAACACAATATAAATTTCAACTTGTTTAATTTCTCTTTTATAACTTGGTGCTTTTACTTAATATCTTGTGAATATAGATTTTGTGGAGTTCTTGTTAGACTCATTCATAATTTGATGTTACCTGGAATTTAAAAAAAAACATCGTACTTTCTAGTTGCTTATTGTTCTAATCACTGTTTTACTCGGGAGTGGCCTTTGTCTCTGCCAGTCACTGAAATGTGTTTGGCAAGATAACCCTGGCCTCTTTTGCAGAACCTCGTGGTCATTTCTTTCTTTCTTTGTTTTGATATGCAGCAGCATTTGACCCTACCTAATTCATCTCCTTGAAAATATTTCCTCTTGTGGCCTCTTTGGCTTCATATTCTCCAGATTTTTTTACACCAAATTCACCAGGAACTTTTACCTGACTCCCGTTTTACCTTTTCTTTTCTCTGGCTACAGTTTCTCCCCAAGTGACTTCATTTGACCTGCCACACACTGTCTTACATATTGTATTCAGGGTCATTGAGACATTTTAGATAGTCAAGATTATCATTCTTCAATAAATAATGTTTATCTGCGGGGGGGAAAAAATGCCCATAAATCCCCAAAAGAAGGTACCTACATGCTTCTTAAAAAACTTCTCAGAAGGGATAACTGACCCCATCAGACATATTATGTGAGCTGCAGTTTTCACACTTGAGATAACACAACTGGCAGAATGGTTCAGAACTTGACTTTGACTCTAACAAAAGCCATCGACAATACAATTTCTGCTCTGAATGCTTAAAACACTAGTTTACCTTCCTTAGCAAGGATTATGAACAATTTGCATCATCCTTGCTCTCCTCTTAATTAACCAAGATTTATACCACAGGAAAAACTTCTGACTGTACCTCTATGCTACAAGACAAATACATAAACTCCTGATTATGCTAAGAAAACAAACAAATAAACAGAAAAACCGTTACCTGATTTTCTAAAACAAACACAGGTGGATATATTGCCTGGGTTTTATAACCTAGAACTCTGGCTTCAAGATTTATGTCAAGGATTAATGATCATCATTTTGTATCTGATAACTGCTCAATGTTGCAGCTGGCAGATGTATTCTGTCCTGAGTTTCAAATGCGACTGCAATTGTCACGTTAGCGTGTGCAACAGCTCATCCTGCAACAAAATAATCAGGGGACTAATCCTGGTACAGCAACAGACTACCCTCTCTAGGAAAACCTCCTGATCAGAAAAACCTTACTGGGCCCAAAGGGAGAAAATGGAGAAAGAGAAAGCAGCCCCTGGCATCTGGGCCTGGCCTGGTACAATCAGCTAGCCTGGTACAACAAGCTGGCCTGATACTGGCAGTTACTCTTTGAGCTTTTCTTTTGATTATAAACAGTTTCACAGAACATCAGCATCAGAGAAGACCACTGCATGGCCAGGATAAATCAAAACAAAACAAGGCCCCTTAGTAATCATGTCTGAACATAGACAAAAAGTAAACGGTACCCAAGCTACAAAATACCAAACCATTTCCTTGTCCTGCCTAAGATGAGAGCTTGCTGCTTTTCCAGTTACAGTTTTAGTCTCAGTCTGGTCTTCCCTTCATCTAGATAAGATGTATTAGGATAAACGATCATAATCAGTTATATCTCAAAAAAAAAAAAAAGATAAACAATCATAGAATTACTCCTGTTTCCTGTCAGTATCTAATCTCATAGCAAAGCGCCATTTCCTCAAACCCTCCCCCAAATCATCTAACACCAACTCAAATTCTTTGTGAGTTTTAGGGATAAAAATTAAAAATTAATAAACTATGAAACCATCAGGAGTTAAAAAATCTTAAGGTGTCTAGTTTATAATTAGGTACCTCTTTATGAAGAAAAGTGAGTGTAGTCATCTCATGTTCAGTAGAAGAAAGGGAAAATGATAGCATTTTAAATGCAAGTAATCTAGTGCTGAAGTCATTCACCATTGTACTGATTCAATAAATTAAATGTAGGAGAAAGACAGAATTGGTGCATGGCATGGGTCTGACCTCAAGATTTCAGTAGTAATTTTCAATATAAACAGGATTTCTATAACCTAATGGTCCACTGCTTTTGTGATGATTTATACTGGTGTTTTGTAGCATTATTTAACTTTTCATGTGTTCATTTCTTTTTATTCTAACTGTGTCTAAGTTATTAAAGAACATTACCTCATCATCTATTTTCTTTATCCTGTTTTATACCTAGCATAGAGATTTTTTTTACATTGATTTATTTTAGTATTATTCACCGATTCATGTTAGTATCTTTTGGAATTATGTTAAATTTATTCAAAATGAGTAATTTTTTGAATGGATCATGGATCATAGAGACACACATGACATTAAGTTGCCAATTTGAAAGAGAGAAGGAAATTTGTTTAGTTAAATATTTAAAATGTAAAAAAAATAACAAACACAGAAAGGAAACATTCTTTACTGTTGGGCTAACTAAAGGCCATTCTATCATTAAGAATATACTTTCATGGAAATTGAAAATCAAGCAAGGCAGAAAAAATAAATATTTTCAGAAATCCAAGATCCACTAAGAGACAAATGCCTTTATCGTTTTTAAGATTTAGTGAAAGACTAGCTTATTGGCTTTGACTCTTTCCTGGCTAACAAGCTACTTCCTCTCCACACTCATGCTGTTTTAATTAATCACTACCAGTTGCAATGGTTTGATTTTTCAGGAGAAAGAAACGAACTGTTTTGCTCTGCAAACACTTTCTGTGGGTGCTCGGACACATGAGGAGATGAATGAACAAATGAAAGATCTTTCCCAACGCTGCCAGTTTACCAAGCACAAACAAAAGATGAAAGTGTCTTTGTTTTGGTTTCCATCTTTTCCTCAGAGGAAATGCCCAACCACAACTGTTCACTGTTTATAAAAATCTCAAGGAATTAGTTTCTTTCAGAGCTGATGATTGTTTTTCGAAAGGGAAATGTGAGAATAAAGGAATGTAGCTAAGAGACAGATATACTGTATTTGGGTTATATTGTTGGATTTAATTCTCCAAATCTCTAATACAGTTGCATTCTTCTCTGTATCGCTTCTGGCAAAATTTTGGGCAAAATTTGCCTTATACATTTTTGTCATGATTATTGTCTACTCTACTTGTTTTTCACTGGGTTTTCCTCCAGTGCTAAGAAATATATTAAACTGACGTTATATATATTTTAATTTTGTCACCTTAAATGCTTTGGTCTAACCACCCAGAATAATTCTGGTTTTGTATCAACACTGTCTCAACACAGAAATATTGGGCATTGACTTATTTTTCGTTCAACAAATATTTATTAAGAATATACTTTAAATGCAAAAGTAAAGTAACTCGTATGCCATTTTAGGGCACTCAGACTATATTCTGTACATTAATGGAGACTTTTGCAGGTATTTAAGTAGTGGAGTAAAATAACGATATGTCTGCTAGCATTCTGATAACAATATACTCGTAGGTAATGTTTTTATACGTGACATAATCAGATCTTTTAAAAGTCAGGAAAGATTCAGGAAATAGTTATAAAGTAAAAATAGCAGGACTTAGTGATTGGTTATTTGGGGACATGAGAAACAGTCAAGAATGATTTTCAGTTATTTAGTGTGGATGAGGCAGTGGAGTGTGACCCCCCCAACATGCAATAGAGAAAATAAGATAAGTATGTTTAGATGAGATGGTTATGAGTTCAGTTTTGAACACATTGACCTTGAGGAACTTCAAAGTACTTAAACTCTGGTGGAAATGTGCAGCAGCCATTTAGTTATAAGGTGAAATATGAGTTGGAAAATAGATTTGGGATCCATTAGCATTTAAGTGAAAATTTAAAGTTTAGCAGTAATGAAAATGGGTTTTCGTGCACCATGCCCTGTTTTTTCTCCATGTTCTACTTTATGTCTTATTTAAGAAGCCTTCAAACCAATATAATTTTTTCCCCTCATGTAGATGAGTGGGAAACCTATAAGGATATCCAGAGGTCTTTAGTCTTAAATTTTTATGTGTTTCTTAATTTTCAAATGGACCAGCCACTTGTAAGCCTCAAACACACTGATTTATTTAAGTGCCCTTTGTTTCTCCTTCAATTCCTAAGTTCAAAGAAAATAAACTATAGTTTTGCCAGGGTGTTCGATAGCCACTAACCAAAGTCAACATCACAGAGTCCAGATTACGTAGTATTAGAAGGGCGATATTATAAAACAAACACTATTTTGTTTTGTTAATGGACAACTCTAGAATTTTGTTACTTTGTGTGTTTTATTTCCAAAGAAACCTCTATAATTTGATATTTTTGGGGAATCTTAAAATCCACTAGAATAAATACAGATACAGTGCTAAGGAATTAGAACTTCCATTCATTTATATGAATTTCAAAATGCAGAATAAGAGTATGGTAGGTCATGTACAAACAAAATTTGTTATAAATTCATAATTCCCTTCTGATGTTAAAAGAATGGATTTTATTTAATAAAACTGTGAATATATATATACAACAAGTTGAGAATTCAAAGAGGAAAGGTAGATTATTGGATTTTCCTATTAATTTATTTAAAAATTAAGAAAACTTCAAGTAGTTTTTATTAGTAGTAATAGACACTAAGGTTTTAAGTTATGTAATATTTTTGCCTTTATAAACATTTGCGTGTTTCTAAAGATCCAGAAAATAACTCCATAAATTAAAGAGATATAAATCTGTTTCATTTTTAGTACTGTAGATGTGGAAACAAAAATCGTTAGGAAACATCTGGTCTCTCTGAAGAAACAGAAATCCCACAGAAAATCTCAATTGGCCTATTTCATAACTATTTCTTAAGAAAAAAAAAGAAAATCACAAAAAAATGGAATTATCATAGCTGTTGGCAAGTTACCCATAAAAGCAGTTTTTATTTCTTGAGAATGTTCATTGTTCACTGATAACCAAATTAGAGTGTCAGTCAACTTTCCAAAAGATGACAGGATAGTGAAGCTTTTTATTCCAAGAGGATGTAAGAGCCAAGACTTTCTGATTCACTGAAATATTTCGGCGAAGCACTGGTCCTTTGGTATCTCTAGAACTTTCAGTTTTATTACCCTGGATTAAGAATCTGCATTTGAATTCACGTCTTTTCTCTGAACTTTGCTGCCCTCTAGTGACTCATATTGCACTTCTTTTTCTGTTTAAATCTACTTAATCTATATCTAATTAATGTTCCAAGTACTGGGCTGGACTAAATGTTTATGGGAAGCCAATGTTGTAAGATTTCCAGTGTACAGGTGAAATAGTCACCTTGCCTTAAGGTTGACCCAATGGTCTCAAGAAATAAAATGGCTGGATTGCTCAGTGTAACTGACAAAATTGTTAGAGGGAGAAGTAATATTCCAAGTTATTAAAATAGTAGCAGTGACAGTGTAATTTGGCATACTATTTTGGAGGGTGGAGAAAACATAATAGTACTTAATGGAGTCATATAAAATTTTCACCTTTTATGCCAAGTAATACTATATTAGATAAAATTAATGCCTAAGAAAGCAAGTAAAAATATAAACTAAAATAAACAAAAGTATTTTTACAAAGATATTAGTAATTTTGATATAAATAATAGCACAAAATTCGGAATTAAGACTATATCATTTGTCCAAAATTGAGAAATTCTCATAAAAGTGTGTGTATAAGTATGCGTGTGTGTGTGTTATATTTAATAAAAATGTGTTGTGTTGCCATTAAAAATAGAAAATATACAGATTATTTAATCATATGACACTGTCCAATGTATAGAATATAGAATTGAATGTGTAAAATATAGTAGTATATAAAAATGAAGAACAATAAAAATGCAGAAAGGGGTTTTACCACTTATAAATGAAAACTGAATTTGTATTTTTGTGAGTTGTTATTTGTTTTTATTGTATGGATGAATAATTATGCATGATAAATAAATTAAAGGAAGTGGCATGTGCCTGCATGGTAGGGCTTGGTGAAATATTGTCAAATATTATTTCCATTTAACCTTGCTTAGATCACAGATAGGGCTTATAGATTTAGAGTGCTGGGCTGAATAGCCACCTGGCTATTATGAAAAATTCATGGTTTCAAGAAGATTTCAATCATTTCTAAAGGTGAAAAATAACAAGCTCACCTCTAGTCACATGGGTACCCCAAATGGTAACATTCTATACCATGATACCTAAAATCACTTAATGAAAAAGGGGGGAAAAAGCTTATCTTTGGTGTATTCTAAAACATTTACTTTAATTTGGTCTACTATCAAATTTTTCCTACTTGCTTAAATTCAGAGGTCATTATTGAATTGATAACACTATGAAACCCTTCATGCTCTTCTAAAGCGAAATGGATTAATAGCTGAAACTATCCTCTTCTATTTTTGAAACTCACATTTCCATTATTCTAGTTTTCCCTCTTGGAAATACTCATTTATGAATCATTTGCTACGTCGATTTCTTTTTCCCTTAGGGTGGGCATTTCCTAAAGTCTTGTCCTCTGTCTTTTCATTTCTCTGTGTTCTTACTCTCTCAAGCCTTAAGGCTTATCTCCATGTAGGCACATCGGCAATCTACCTCTCAAAACCTAACTGCTTTTCTCATTTTCCATTCTGTGATTATAGTGGTCTTCTGCACACAGGTCACTTGGTTGTTTCACTGTCAACTCCAAGAGAAGTGTAGAATTACATTCCTCTCAAACAACTTGGAAGGAGGTTAGAGATCACTGAATTCAAGTCCCTCCCTTTTAAAGGAAAGAAACTGAGGCTAGAAGTAAATGTACTAGACAAAGCTTACAAATTAATTGGTGATGGACAAGGGTTAGAAATCACTTCGTCTGACTGCCAACCAGTCCCGTATACTTCCTCTCATACCAAACTCCTCATTCCCCTGCTAATTTCAGATTTCCTCTCCTATATGATTTTTTCCAAAATTCCCTTCAGTCATCCAGGCCTTAAATTGTAGGGTCATTTTAAAATTTCTCTTTCTTTGCTCCAAAATCTAGTCATTCTGTTGCATTCCATTGATCAGTTGATTCTTCTTTGTGATAATACCTGTACCTGCCCCTTTCTTTTAAATTAAAAAAAAAAAAATCAAATCAGTTCCTGTCAAGGAGTTCTGCAAGGAGTTCTACAAAAAATAGTAGGCCGTAGCTACATTTCTTTCCCATCCTTGAATTCTGTTCCACGAGGCAGATAGTTTTTTTCTCTTCTTTCTTTTCAGATTCACCTCCATGTCTTTAAAAAACAGGCATATACTATTATTTTTGTGATTTTTCCATTTCTTAAGGTAGTAACTCTTTATTTCCTTCCTTGGAAGATAAAGATTTATTTCTCTAAAATGTTTACCTTCTTTCCATTTCATCGCTTTCTGGTCATCTTAATGTAATCACGTCAGTTTTAGGTTACATAAATGTTTAGTATTTTCATTACTGTATTTATATAAATGTTACCCCTGAATCACATAAATGTGCTATAATTATATCTTCTTTCTTGTGTAACTTTTCATTTTCTTTGGAATTAGTAATTGTTTTATTTTCACTCATTTTCTATGTACCTACTACCAAGTTTCATCCGCAAGCGGTTGGAGAGAAGAGTGATTCTTCCTCAACGCATATCAGATAATTTATCAATTTTGCTTTATTCTTAGAGACTTCCTCCCAGGAACCCTTCTGCACAACTCTGATCTAGATGGATCATTCTCTAGAACTGCTGCACAGCTGTTTTCCTTGATTTACCCTTCATTATCACTGTGGGAGTTTCATATGCTTTTCTTTTAGAGCTTTAATCAGAATTCCAAGTTTCCTGTTTTGTTTTGTTATTTTAATGAAATTTATGTTACGTTAATTGTTGTAGTGTCTCAAGAAGAAGTACATGAGAGATCATAATAAGTACTTATTATTATTATATTTTAGAACTTGCATATTTTAAAAAAGCTTCTATTCTACCTTTCTCATTGTCTGGGTTCTTCCTTTCTCATTGATTTATTATACCTTTCTCATTGATTGATTGTCTGGGTTCAAAAGTTAGATTGAAAATCATTTTTCACAGAATATTGAAAGCCCAATTCCTTCTTCTTTCAGCTACACAGTTGCGGTGAGAAGTCGGATACCATTCTGATGACTTGTTTTTCTCCATATCTCACTTCCCTGAAATTTTGTTGTACTGTGTGCTTTGCTGTGGAAATCTTTCATTCATTGTGGCAGGTAGTAATCAGCCCTTGAAATCTATAAATCCAGACATTTCAGTCCTGGGTGTTTTCTTCTTAGTATTTTATTTTTATGACTTCCTTTCTTTCAACTTCTTTTTTGTAGCTGTCTGAAACTCTATTATTCGACTATTTGAACTTTAGGATTAAACCTCTAAAATTTTATCTATTTTTACCTGTTTTCCATTTTGCCTTTCGGCTATACCTTCTGAAAGATTCCCTAATCTTTATATTCCAACTTTGCGATTTAATTTTGTTTCTGCTACTGTATTTTTAATTTCTAAGAGTTTTTATTCTTTGGATACCTCTCTTGTTTTAACATGATATTTTCATTTTATAGGTATGTTATATACTTTTATCTATTCAAAACTATTAATTATAGGTTTTCTTTGAATTCTTTCTCTTATTTCCTGTACTGCCCCAATTTTCCTGCGTTACTCATTCTCTCTGTCCTCTTTATTTTTATGGCTTTCCTAATACTTGGCTGCTCTTTGATATTTAAGAGTAGGGCCCTAGAAATAAATTAGAACCTTTATTTTTGCAATTTTAGTTATTTTTGACCAGTGGGCTTTCTTGTGAGGTCATTAGACAGGAATCCAGTTGTTTTTTTAGTCAACGACACTCGCTCTCCCCAACTGTCAAGTGTTTTTCCTTGAGCCACTGAGATTCCACAGAGATGAACCCTATAACCTCCCACCTGTGAGGAATGCCTCGTTGCTAAAGTGGTGGCACAGTGGGGAGAATATTTATAGGTCTTATTGTTCAGCATGTAGACCTTCAAGGAATTCACCTGATCTCAGTATGGCCTTCTGCCCTTGACTGTATTTTGTGTCTCTGGGTTGCAAGTCTCTGCAGAGAATGAACTTCAGATTTTTTGTTGGATGTTGGATGGGACAATTTTAGGACCTGACTTATTCTCATTTAGAGTTTGAGGGAATGTAAAGGTCTCAATGCTTCTCATGAAGAGTCTTCATGCAGTCTGCCTATTCTTACCTCAGCCTTCAGAGGAAGCTGGTATCTCTAACTCCTGAATTCCAGGGCACGAAGTCACTAGTATCCTCCCTCCCCACTCCTGCACCTTGCAGACACTATCTTTCTTCTTCGTCTCATCTTCATTTTCTGCTTTATGTCTTCCATTTTTTTTCCTTGCATTTCAA
Organism: Rhinolophus sinicus; assembly: GCF_036562045.2. NCBI lineage: Eukaryota > Metazoa > Chordata > Mammalia > Chiroptera > Rhinolophidae > Rhinolophus > Rhinolophus sinicus. The sequence continues at coordinate 101,327,620 of NC_133757.1, forward strand.
TTTTGTTGTCCCCATTTCTGCTCTTTTTTTTTTTTTTTTTCCCCGGTAACCGTATATGTTTTTTTAAATCCCTGCACTGAATTTTTGTGGAATTGTGAGAAGAGAGTTAATTCTATATGATTCACCTAAATTCAGTCCTCTCCCCCCCCCCTTTTTTTTGTCCCATTGCCATTGCCTTCGATCACACCTTAATTACCTAATACTGGGATAATTAAATTGGTTCCTAACTAACTCGTTTCTTTCTCTACAGATCTCTTCTTTCACTAATGTGTCTGGCAAACTGTCACAAAAAAAAGAGCCCTAAGGTAGCACTCTGATTGTATCACTTGCCAGCTCAAGAAACTTCAGATATTTGCAATGTCTAAAACTGGTAAATATCCAACCCATTCGTAATTTATCCAAATTTCTAGGCTTATCTTCTACCATGTGAGGAATGAATTATGAACACTTTTCTCATATAAATAACTACACGTTGTCTTTGGAAAATGTGTATCTGTCTTTCCACTGTTTTAGGAAAATCCTATCCTTCCTCTTAATTTAATCTTATTTGTATTTCTCATCTCCTCCAAGAAGTCTTCTCTGATTCTGCTAACACACACACACACACACACACACACACACACACACACACAACTTTATGCCAGTTTTACACTGTATTCCTTTCATGACAGCATCTGTAGCACTTAGATTTTATATTTTTATCTTTCTCTGTTTGACTCTAAGTTTCATTGAAGGCAAATATATTAACATATTTATCTTTGTATATCCCTTTTCAATAAATATTGAGTACCTTCTATATGCCAGGCTCTGTGCTGAAGGTTCTTCAGGCTGTCCTTAGGTAAAGACAAACAAAAGCATGCAGGCAGTAGTTTCAGAAAGCATAAAAGCTGAGAATGGCAATCCCAGTGGTCAGCTGGAGTTCAGGAAGTAGACTCGAGTTTCTGAAAGGATGGATGAAAACAAGCTTCATCTCAAGTCTTACAAGAAATGAAAATGAGATAAAGACCCAATTCTATGATTGATATCCACACATGGATGAAGAATAAGGACATTATCCACTTGTTAGTCAAGGGACAAGAGGTCAGAGCTAGAGTAAGAGCAAGAATGACTTGAAATAGTATTCGCTTGAGTTTCTTAATGGTGCCTTCACATCCCTTTATCACAGACAAGGTTGATCCCTAAGCTTAAAGAGTCATTGAGCATACATACCAAGTTGAGTAGCATTTGCACAAGTGAGCTATTGTAAGTTAATAAAACACCTGGAGTTGTGAAATACTAGATTTCTCTAAACTTCACAGGAAGCTTTTTGTCTCCAGGATGTGAATGTCACTGTTATTCCTGAAAGCATTCTATATTCTTTTCTTAGTGATTTTCAAAGGCAGATTCCATATACTTAAGAAGTTACTTTGCTATTAGCTTTTAAATTAAATATGTATGGGAACGGAGTTCTTCCATACGTCTAATCACGATAGTCTGATTTCATTTAATCTACTTTACGAAGATCTTTGGATTTTTATATTATTCGACCTCATATTGACTGTGATTTTTTAAAATTATACTTTACAACTTCAATTTTTAAGAATAACTAGGTGTTCTCTTCCTCTATATTTTCACTGAACTGACTGCTATAGATCAATGCAATCATTGAGACTCCTTTGAATACATGGTAAGAATCGCTATCTACTACCTACAAACCCTCAGAAGACCCATCTGTAGTTGAAATTTTCCTACTTTTGCCCTGTCATGATGTACAATAATGATTAAACTATCTCAATGAATTAAACTAAAAAACCTTCCCAAAATACGCAAATTTGAGATGAACACTGAAGTGAATACGAAATTCTGTGTTTTTTATTATTTATGCCATGTGGTTTATTATTTTTGAAAAGAGATATAAAACACCCACAATTTTAAATACTTTCTGAGAGGTATAAACCTACGGAATAAAATAGCAGTCATTTTTGGATTCTGACCTGCTACCTTGCTCATACTATCACACTGAATGCACTCAATGAAGGAAGTACATACTATATATCATCTCTAGTATGTTGTTATTTTTAATATGCAAGTCGACTACCATTTATTAAGCACCTGTTACTTGCAAATTACTCTGCCAGGAAACATCAGTTTGTGTCACTGTGTGTATGTGTATGGGAGGGGGTAAAGGTGGTGAAATGCAGAGATATCCTTTTCAAAAAATTTTTTTGGGTGTATTCCATGTGCTTGAACTTTTATTGGGTACTCAGACTGTCATTTAATAAAACTCTTCTCTTGTACAGCTCACATTATAGAGGCTAGATGAAGATATACAGTATAGGATTATCTAACGAATGACGGAGTGTGAAAGAGGGAAATTAAGAACAACTCTAGGCTTTTGGGCTTGAGCAACTGGAAGTATGGTGTTGCCATTGACTGCAATGAGTAAGGAAATAAATGTATCACGCTTAGGAGGAAGAATAAGAGGTTGATTTTGAACATCGTGAGGGCGTGATTGGATTTCTAAGTGGCATGAAGAGTAAGCAGTTGTATATAGGAACCTGGAGTCAAGGGGAGAGGCCTTGTTCAGAGTCATACTGGAAAACAATATTTGGGAATTGTACATTTATTTAATATTTATATACTATTTAAGACTGGATGATATCACAAAGGAACGAGAGTACTTAGGAAAGAGAAAAGGCTTTTTTCTCTCTGCTAGATTTAAGGTTTTTCAATGTGAAGGGTTTGGATGGAGGGTAGAAACAGTTGCAAAACAGACTGAGATTGAAACATTATTGTGGAAGGAGGAAAACCAGCGTGGCGTCCTGGAAGAGTTTCCACGAGGTGGAGTCATTAACTGTGCACAGTGCTTTTGATGGATGATGGGAGATGCAGACTGAGTATCGACTTTTGGATTTAGCAATGGGAGCACTTTGGTAACACTTTCAAGAGTTGATGGAGAGGACAAAAGTCTGATTGGTGTGGGTTCAAGAGAGGATAAGAAGGATCCTGGAATTAAGAAGGGAGAAGTGCTCTACTTTTTACGCTGATAAAAATGGTCCCTTAGGAAAGGAAACAATGATGAAGCAGGAGAGAGGACAATTGCTGTCATCCCATTCTTGCATCAGAGGTGCCAGGATCTTGTGTAGGATTTAGCATTCACAAGGAGCAAATGAAATTGTTTCTTCCAAATAGGAGAGATGAGGGGTTAGATAACCCCAGCTGAAATTAGGTGGGAAGATGTGGACGTGGGAGCTGTGGAAGCTCTCTTTTAACTGTTCTATTTTCTCTGTAAAATAGGGAGTGTGGCAGTAACTACATCCTCTCAAGGAGTTTAAAATAATAGTTATTTGGGGCCCTCAGGATAGAGGAACATACTAAGTCAAGGCTGAAGATGAGTCGGGCTAAAATGAATGTATCTGCTTGTGTTGAACCAGGAGGGCTCATGGGGTATTATTGTAAACCAACTTTGTCTTTGTCTTCCTTTAAATTTATTCTGTGGGACCAGTCTTGCTTTCTACTGGATAAAAATTAGGGCAATTCACCATAGTACTCATCATGTTCACTAAAAAAAATACCTCAATGAGTAGTTAATATGCCCAGATTAATAATCAATACTTTAAACTTTACTCAAAGATAAAATTCACTGTATCAGTTCAGGGGTATTACGGGTTGGCTGCCTTTAGTGAGAAAGAGGCTTTAACGGGCCTTCTTTGCTATTTTCATCCTTCTCCCTGCCTATTGCTATTTCTAACCCCTCCAGTGTTTGACACTGGGTAGCGATAGTGTGGGAGACAGAGGAAAGAACAGGAAAGTTCTTACTTAACACTATCAAAAGCTGGCATTACGTAATGTGGGCCTGTGAGATATTTAAAGCTCATTTTGCTTCTCTTGGGAAACTTGTAGTTCTCTGATGTGTGTGATGGGTTCTCTCTGGCTTACTACTGGCATCTCATAAGGAAGGTGGAAATCAATTGCCTGTGGCTTTAGCTGAAGCTGAGACTAAATTAGTTCCATTTCAGCATCCCATTGCATAAATGTCAAATCAAATGTGTTTGGTGTGTAGAGAAGAAACAGAAGGAGGAATAAAGAGAGAGAGGGGTAATTTTTACTTAGGAACCTGAGGGCAAAAGGAACAGGCCTTTGAGATGGGTGATGACTTAATTATACTGATGTTTTTAGCGATTGGCCTCACATGTCTTACCTCTGAGGAAAGAAGCAGTTGATGGTTTCCCATAGGTTACCATGTGCTTTACCACCTAACTTCACTACCTTGGGTACATTACACATGACTGAACCAGAGAGCAGGTCTTAAAAAAATGGCCACTACCTAGGAGATTGCCTTTTATGCATTCCGTCCAGTATAGGTTCTTTTTATGGATTTCTGACGTGCACCAATCAAACTCACACTCAAAGAACTAAAATAAGGATTTTCAGAATGAGTCAACAAACAGTATAGAGATAAGAAGAAATGAGACAGACAGGTATTGAGTAAAAGCCATGGGACAAAAATAAGCCACAAGCAACCAAGTAGCATAAAACAGAAAGAGAGCAGAGATGTTGGAAGCAGCTCATTGAAAAGAATGTAACAACAGGGTATTCAAAGTTGCTGAATCATCAAAACCATAAAACACTAGACTCTAGACTAGAGCCATATCTGCACGATGAGCATGGATTTATAGTTGCACAGACATCTTACTGGTGCCTAAGAGAAGCTCAAGTTAAACACTCAGCAGCTGGAAACCATCACATAGCCAAAGTGGAGCTCATGGTGTCTCATTGACCCCCCGCTCCCCCCCACACACTGAGCTCCTCCACACTCTGCCCACCCCAGGTAAAGGCACCCCAGCCACCAGTTTCCTAAACCTAAACTCTTTGGACTTAACGCTTTGCTTCTCTTTCTCCCATCCCATCCAGTCAATCAGCGCTAACCCTGCACAAGTCTCAAATACACCCCCTTCTCTCCTTTTCCACTGCTAGCACTCTTGTAAACCACAATTTCCCACCCTAGCTTTGTAAAAGAACTCCTGTTTCTACTCTCACCCTTACATGCTCCCAATTCATTCTCCAGTCAGCAGCCAAATGATCTATCGGAAATGTAAATTAGATTATTTTATTCAATTTAAAAACCCCTCTCAAGGCTTCCAATCACACATAGAATAAAATCCACACTCTGCCCTCACCACAAGGCCTTTGGCTCGAGGAGCTCTGTGACCTCTGTGACCTCTGTGACCAGCCACACCCCCTACTTTTTGTCTCTACCTTGCCAGGAATATTTCTGCCGCCAGGCCTCCGAATGCCCATTCCCTTCATCTGGGTTGTGCTTCCTTCTAGTTTTAGCAAAACTAGATCCATCTTGACATTTAATTTTCACTTAAATGTCACTCCTCAGACATTCCTTCACTTCCACCCAATTTTAAGTGCCTATCTATTCATTATCTGGCACATTACCCATTTTAAATCTGTGGCATGGCCCTTATACTCTTTGTGGGTGTTTTTGTTTGTTTGTCTGTTTACTTATTTTTTTTTCTTTTTCTGCGTTTTGTTTGATTTTGGTTGCTCACTAACAGAAGGGGAGTTCCATAGACTAGAACCCTCTTTTGGCTTTTTATTGCTGAAGCCCTAGCACCCAGAACAGAGACGGACACATGCTAAACTCCAAGTAAATCTTAATTGTTCAAATGCATTTCAGCTCTCTATGAGGCTTCCTTTAAAACCATGTTACATATATTTTTCAAGGGGCCTAGTTCTGTGACACTTGAGGATGTTTGTTAACTTTTTTTATTCTTCATTTAACTTATAATAAATTTGCAATAATTGAGGTAAGCAGGGTACGCCCCTGTTCCTTGCATCTTTAAGGTTCCCAAATACCCTATACTTTCTCTGACCAAGGAGCCTTTGTATGAACAGATTCCTCCACCCTGCTTACTGCCTTCAAACCCTTCTTATATCACTGATGCCTATTCATATGTTCTTTCTCAGCTTAGATGTTATTTTTTGCACAAATCTTTACTGAACTCTCAGATTCACTACCTACTTGCAGTGAGGATCTTCCAGATAATCCACTATGGGCCCTTGTGTTGCAGTACTTACAGCTCCATCTTTTAACAATCTGTCTCATTTTGCTTTGTTCTGTGCCGTGTAGACGACAATGTAAGCTATTTTATGTAGTTTGTATTGCAGTTGCAATTTCCTGGCACAATATGCCGCTGAAGAAAAACCAAAACAAAATGAAACAAAAAAACCTTTCAACTTCTCTGTTGCCACACAGCAGCCTGAGTCTGTGAGACGGATCCTTTCAGGGACTTTGCTTCACCTTTGTGCTTGCACCTTATGCCTCCCTGTTTGGCCCCAAAAAGACGGCTCGCTAGTCAAAGACAGGTATGACTCCCCATGGTGGGGGCAACCGAAGCCAGACACAGCCATGTGGGGCTCATCTGGGGAACTCGTGGGGTCGACAGAGGTGGGCACAGCCCCCCACCTTCCCCGGCTAAGGAGAGCCTCTGCCTCTGTGGCTGCATTCCTTCCCACAAACCTGCAGGGGAAGTGATTCAATGATGTGCTCTCCATCTATTCATATGCATAAAGGTTTTGTCTCTTGGGGAAGTACTTACCCTGAGAATTGTGGTTCAGCTGCCTGCAGGCAAGGGTGATTTGCTTAAATCAGTTTCCTATTGTAATCTATGGGATTCACAGATTTTGAGATTGACAAACTTTACTTCTTTTGCTTCCACACCTAACTAATAACAGCCATACGTTAGCCAGCCGGATTTTCGGGGCTCAGTCCTTGAGGCTGCAGTCCTTTGGTCCGCTTGCAAATTACTCTTGTCTACTGTCTTTCTTAAACTTGTGCCGCCCTCCTCGCTTCCCACTGCTCTTGTCCTGCTGTACGTGACACTTGTCTAATACTTTCCTCTTTGTTAGGCTTCTAGATGGTCCTGAGTTCTGTCCAGACTTGGTTAAGGGCCATTGGAGCCCCCATGTGAAAAAGGAAGAGGGACTTCTCGGAGGGCCGATTCACACTGGATCCGTGTTTGCTGCTGCACAGCAGTGGTCTACTCAAAAGTGTTCAGAGAATGAATAGATCCAACTCTATCTATGCCAGATGGACTGTATTTAAGTGTATTGTGGAAGGTAGAGTGGGAAACGAATCTCTAAGAAAGCAACATTGTGAGGAAAGACGAGGAGACTTGAAATGACTGAAAGAATGTGTTACAGAATTACATGCCAGTGTCAAGTCTTCCACCTGCCCCACAAAGAATACAGACAAACAGAACAAAAATTCAAAGCGATGACGTTTTTTCTAACAGACAACATAGACTATTGATCATAGATAAAAATGTTAGATAATCTAAACAAAGTTAATGGCAATACTGCCATTTCTAGTTGTTTGCACCTCATATGATTAGGATTAGTGTTTTATATTACTGATTATTTCCACAATATATAAAATTGTCCAGAAATCCTAGCACCCAGGGTTTCTATCTCATTCCCTCTCACTTCCTGGTCCATGAAGGCTGTGAGGAGCTTTTGTCCCCAAACACAAGGCTCGTTCTCATTACCAGACTTCGGCCTTTGGTTCAGATGCAATAACTAAATTATTTTTGCATTTTCTTCTAGAGCCAGGAGAGACCCTGCCCAGCTCCTGCTTCTTTGGCTTTTGTTTTGTCTTCCGCCAGTGGAGGATGTGAATGTTGCTTTGATCAGCCCAAAGCCTGGTCTCTGCTGACAGACTTCCCTGGTGTCAAACCGTCCTGTCTGCTGGGCTTCTGATTACAGCCTATACCTGGATTTCCAGGTTTTATGCTAGTGTCTGCTAGTTGAGTGATTCGATTCGCCTGGCGAAATTACCCTGAAGCTGGGTGTCATTTAAGAATGTGTTTGGCTACAAGTCACTGAAAAGTCTCCTCCTGCAGATTAAATAGAAATCATTTAAATGTTTCCCCCCAAATAACAAGGAGCCTGGAGATGGGCAGTGCCTGAATCTCCTTCAGGACTCAGGGTGTCAGGGCCAGTGTTTCTGGGCTTGTTCATCGGAGTCGCAAAATGGCTGCCTCCGCGTTAGACATCAAGACGAGAAGGAAGACTAAGGAGTTTAGAAATAATGATTTCTTTCCTTGGTTATCATCTGTTGTCTGTATTATTATTTTACAGCTTGTCTTCATATAACTTAAAGACAAGTGAATATCTATGTATTAAATAGACATTTTTATTAGATAGCTTCTTGCATTTAAATGCATTATTTCTTTAATATAATGCTATAAAATGTGTTCTCCTGTATAAGTTAGACAACTGTTGTTTTGATTTAATCTCTCAGGCTTCATTTTTCAACCCAGCAGAAAATTTGTCTTAAAAATTCCTTTCCAAGGGTAAGAGTATATCTAGAGTAGGAACAATTTGTCCTAATGACAAACTGACAGCAGTTAAAATGAAAAACTTGAGAAACATCTTAAATTTATGTCTCTTTTGGTTAAAAAAATCGGTCCTGACACATACTCAATATTGGCACACTCACCATTCTTTCCATTAATTTATTTATTGGATTTATAAAGAGCTTTCTCCTCCACAAACTCAATTTAATTTCATTCAGCTTTGTGGCTGTCATAGTTCATATTTGTCCATCTAAAGGTATAAACCTGGTCAGGTTTGCTTTGGTCAGAACATAATTCCATTTTCCTACTCCTACAAATGTTAAGCACTGGAAGACAATGAAGAGTTAATATACTTCCAAACAATTCTGAACTCATATTCAAGACATTTACATTCTACCTGATTAATTGTTCCAAACAGTAATGTCTCTAAGTGGATTTAGATTGTAAAAATTATAGGATTTAGGCCTATGATTTACATTTTCTTATTTCTTTTCTATTAAATCTGCCTATAATAGCAAATGTCACTAGGTTAACAAAAACCTGGAAGGCAGAAGTGCCAGGTTTATTAATTGGTAATTTGCTTCCTCTCTGTAGTTAAAAAAAGAAATAGACTTTACATTCTCTAAAAGGAAGGGATATCTGATTTTGTGGCCAAAATAAATGAACTTCCCGTGGCTAACTCTACATGGCCTAAGTGACGAGTACAGGGACTCTAGAAGTTTCTGCTTAACAGTATGAAGATGAGAAGTTCTGAGAGAGTCAATGAAAACACAGAAACCTGCCTGGGAATGAGGAAACAGTAATGCATGGAAACCTTATGTTGTGAAGCAAATGGCTAGAAGCATGGGCTCTAACAGTAGTGTCAACAGATCATCCTCAAGAGGCCAGAAAGGACCAAAACCCCCAAAAGTCACAGATTAAGATCACATATGGTACTCTGTAACAGAGATCATATAGGATCCTGTTGATAATTGTGGGTTTCTGGTTCCCAGTGAAGGTGGCTTCTTAGGGAACATTTCAGAGTTTATAAAGTGTAGCCATCTCATTGATGGAGAGAAGGCGGTAGTGCCAAGGGAACTTCCCAAGTGGTAAGTATTTCTAAGAAACAAAATATTTAGATCCTGTTTTTCAAATGGTGCTCTGAATTCTCAGTTATTTTGGGCACTCAGTTTCTGGGAGCAGTTCACATGGCACTAAATGAGAAATGGTCCTGCTCGCATGGAAACACCGAGTCAACTGAATTTAGAAAGATCAGTGCAATTACACAAATGTGGACAACCTATAAAATCCAACTTGCTCTAGCCCCTGCCTCTCCCTCTTATGCTCATCTTTTCAAACATGCCTGCCACAAATAAGGACATGCAGGCAAAATTCGATATTGCTTGTAATAGAGCACTAATTTATATAGACAATAGTTCATATTGCTTATAATAGGGTAATGATTTATGTTATCCTGCTAAAGGGTCAATTTTATGGTCTTTTATCCTAGTGTAGCAGAATGTTTTGGTAATGAGCATTTAAATATAGAACAGTAAAAAAGGAATGAAATGACCATGCATGGTGACAGTATCCTAAACTGCTTTTCTCTTTGTCATGGTATTTTTGCTACTTGTTAATAATGCCAGAGGGTGAAAAAAGGAAAGTGCTATGTTTGTTTTTAGGAGATTTAAATAGTAAGATTTGTGAGTTGCTAATCTGGATGACCATATGATTTTTCATACAAATCAATTCACTTTGAGAACAGAAAAGAGTGCTATTAAAAATCACACCATACAAGAGGCTTAAAGTGAGCCTCTCTTGGTAAAATGGGTTGTTTTCCTAACTTTTGATCTTCTAGTTATTTTTATGGAAATAATGAGCGCACAGATATGAGTTTCTTATAAAGGAGTAACTCATGGTCTTCAAAATTTTTCTCAGGGTGCTGCATTTTTAGACTTTGTCCAACCTGCCTAAATTTAATGTGCCAATTGAAATTTTTGTGGGGAAAAATTTGAAATTCCTATAAGCAATTTTGCAGCTAATTATAATTTTAAGAATCCACACTTCACAAGTCCTTCTTCACTAAATAAATTGTAGCCTGTTGAAGGAAGGAAGAAAGAAAGGGAAGAGAAGGATGGAGAGAGGGAGGAAGAAAAGAAAAATGGAAAGTTGTAAAGAATCAGGCATGTGATAAAAGAATCCAAGCACTTTTAAATGTTTCAGGTAAAAAAAACAAAAACAAAAACAACATAAAATATTTGGCTACTACAGAGACTATGTTTTCTCGTGGTGAGACCAAAGCACTGTGATAACTCAGCATGAACGTTCCTGGTCTCTCAGTGAAGCATAAAATGGTGTCTTCTCTTTCCAGATGGTGGAAGTCTCCAAATATTTAATTGTGAACCACTAGAGGGCAGTGGCGTTTTGAGAAGAAAAGCTTTAACAAAGAACATTCTCTCACCCACTCCCCCCAAATAAGTCACACACTGTTAAAAAAGGAAAGATAGCAAGCATAGGGAAAATTGGGATAGAGGGAATTATGCTACAGTGCAAAGACATTTCATTTAAATATTGAAGTGAGAGAAAAAAGAAAGATTATTTCAACTTATCCTGAAAAGAATTGTAATGGAGATTCTCATATTTTTATAGAATTAATTATAGGAACTGTAAACATTTATTTAATTATAAGAGAATTATAAGGTGTGTTTTTTTCCTTCATTTTTTTTTGGGCAAATGCTCAGCTATACAAAATAGATTTTTGAAAGTCTAAGAAAATGTCTGAAAAAATATAAATAATGAAATGGGTTGCAATCATAGATTTGCAAGAGATTTGCAACCACATAGCTCCTATATTTGGAATTCTTTCCTCTAGTACTTTTTGTTAATAATGACTCTAGGTATGCGACTTAGATAATTGAAGCATTTTTTTCCTTTTCGTCTTTTCCCTTTGATAACTACTTCAAAGACCTAATTAGTTTCCTCTAGATTGAGCAGGTCACCGATAACTACTTGAATTACTGAGTTTCCATTGCTTTAAGTTATTTTTATTTTAATTCATCACATAAAATGAGATTATATATCTCAATAGAAATGCTTTATTTCTTTATTACCTTTTTTTCCATGGTACAAGTCATTTTTGTGACTGATTTGTTCTACTGTATCATACTTAAAATTCAGAAATTTGTCAATTTCTAAATGTATTTTTAGTATCAAGGCATCTGTTTTTTTAATATAGCATATGCTTGGGAGAATTACAAAGATGGCATTTTTTTAGGGTTTAGAAAGGAATCTAGTGAAAAGACTTGCACTGTTAGGAAAAAATATCAGTTCCTATCTTAGGATTTAAACTATTTATATATTTGCACTTTTCATTCAACCATTAATTAAAAATTAAGACAGTCCTGGGCACATTGAAAAAACGTGTTTATATATTTTTCAGAATATGTTTCAAATTTAAGAAGAAAAAAGAATAGAAAAGATTTTGATTCTATGTATTCCTTGCTTTAAGTAATAGCTATAGTCTTTAAAAGATGTCTGTCAATTGATTTTTTCTAAAAGGCATCATATTTTTTATTGACTCATGTGAAAATTTCAGAGATGCTTTATCTTTATTACTTGTCAGTGATTTCTAACATTTAGCTTTGAGGTTTTTCTGCCTGGGAAGTAAACAATCTAAGAATACTCCCATGCACCAAATACTTACTATTTAATAAAAGAACTCTGGAAAGTTACTTTCAAAGTAAAAAATCATTTGGCAATATGAAAACATAGTCCTGATTTATCTCTTTGTAAAATGAAGGCATCCATTCTTAGTTTTCTGGAAATAGTTTCTATCTCTTCTTTATACTTTTCAATCAAGGATCATACTGACTGAGCAAATCTAAAATATTACTGTATAGAAATGGGAACCTTATTATAGTAGCACATGGGATACTCTCATTCCCCTATTAAAGAATACTTAACAACTATATTTTTCCAAGAGTTCACTAACAATTTTCTGAACAATTTCATAGTTCTCTTGTATTTAAATGGGGGAAATATCTTAGGGGAATAATTTCTTGGGTTGTCCGTTCAATGACTGTCGGTTGGATACTGTTATTTCCCCCCAGTAAGTAGTAATGGGATTGTTGAAATAATTTTACCAGGTAAGGAAAGTCTGTTGTTCAATACTATCTTTTCTGGAACCAAGACATTTGGGGTTTGGAAGAACAATCTTCAAAGTTAGTGTATTTGTTTTAAATTTCTAAAATAGCAATTTATTCTGAAGAAAAAATAAAAGGCAGAATATCAAGAAAGTTGGGTAATACAAAAGTGTTTGAGGTCTAGTTATTTATGAGGTTGCTCCCCACACAATATTTTGAATATATAAACACTTGATATGACAAGTTAATTGAAATATACTAAGGAAATTTAATAGTCAAATCATATCTATATTTGAATAAAGTCATCTTAAATATATAGCTTTTACAACTTTTGAATGTCAATCTAATATTTTTTGAAAAATGAAACTAAAATTTTATGAATTAAAAATTCCAGCATAGTAGCTCATATGTACTATATTTAGATCAAAAGTGTTAGGTACTGAACAGAGTCTTTGAGAATTAAAGTTGAAGCAATTATAATCCAGAAGTCTTCTTACTCCCTTTACATAGGTGGCCTCAAAGATGGCATGAGTGAGTGTGTGTTTTTCTGTGCATGTGTGTGTGTGTGTGTGTGTGTGTGTGTGTGAGTGTCAGTATGTTGGCGGTGAGGTTCGCTACAAAATTAGCCCAGAGAAAAATGAGTAATAATATATTTGTTCATGTGATATGTCATTTGTTAGGTATCATTTTTACCATTATGCCAATATCTTTACAGTAAAAATTACATTGATACATAAGATACAATATTGTATTTATATAAATGATGTAGTTTATGCTCCTTCTTTGTGCTGTGGAGGTATGAACATTTTAAATTTATATTTATAATACATAGTGTTTCAATTTCTTTGGGAACATGCAATACATATAAGCTAAGAGAAAAGGCAAGTCAATGGAAATAGTCATTACATCTATTGAACTAGGCATTGTTCTATGTGATTTGTGAATGGTGACTTCATTAACAGCTTTATGCGGTACTGATATTACCCTCAGTTTGCAAATGAGGAAACTGAGGAACAGAGAGATTGATTAAATTATCCCAGACAACATAGCAAATTAATGAAGGAGCCAGAGATCAAACCTAGACAATGGTCCTAGACCTTATGCTTTTCATCACAGTACCACACTGCCTCTTCTTGAATGATTAAAGACCAGAAGGAGTGGTACTGACACTCAAGTTCATTGGCTTGCATAAAAGAGTAATAGTAATATTCATTACCAGAATGCCTACCCAATTGATTTGGTACTTGGTTGAAAAATTCATATTGTCTTCCTTTTATGCCCACCGCCCTGCCCATATATTAATTGGCATTAATTAAATTAATTGCTAGATGTTATGGCTTTTTTTTTTATTGAATCCAACTTAAAATCTTTGAAGTTTCTCACATCTACCCATTTTGAGAAGGACCTAACATTATCTGGCATTTTAACTAGATAGATTACAAACACAATTTTTATCATAGGTATAAAAGGGGGGAAAGCTTTTTAGCTTTTGGAAAAATATTTTTTTTACTGAAAATCCTGAAGAAAGATGTCTTTATTCCTGTCTACCCATTGATCAAAAAGATCAACAATACAAATACTGTTTGGTATCGTTAAATGGTATAGTTATATAAAAGGAAAGTTTGGTATAATTATTTCTTAGAATATATTGTTGTTATGGAGGTCAAATCTGTGCAGTAGTTATTGATTTACTTTGGTTTTATATTGATTAATTGGATGAAAATTACAATTAGTATAAGCAGTTGAAGGTCACGTCTTTTCCCATAACATGAATGTTTTACAGAAAATTACATATTTGGAAAGTAATTTTTCTCATAAATTATTTTTATCTCTAAGAAAGCTAGGGATTTTTTTTGTTTTATTTTGTTTTTTCAGCCAATAGGAAGTTTAGAGACGTATTTGCATTGCAACCATAGACACGACATAGCATTACAAGTTAGTTTCACATGCTCTCTGTCCTGGCCTTCTGTTATTCTATTTAACATGTCTGTGGATCTAATTCTTTGTTTCTCTAACATATATTTTCCAGGCTTCACCAGATGGATGTATAGTCAGGGTACAAACAATGATACGTACAACACTTAGATTTATTCACTAAATTCTTTATTTTATTTTATTTTATTTTATTTTATTTTATGCTTTAACTTTAAGCTCCAATTCAAGGTCTCATTGGAGCTTAAAGATTAGGGAAGACATAAACCTCGAGGTGATGCAAAAACATACTTTGTTGACTTTCTTTATCTCTCAGAGCCTCTTCATTTCATAATCCATGGAGGAGTCATAGTGATGAAATCTGATTAATTCCTAAATATTTCAGTCATCAAGGTTTGCAGTCATGCCTCCTCTCTACTACTAACCTTGGAGACTCTAGATGTGATTTTATGAAGGTGTTTATTGTCACTCATCCACTTCCATTGAATCTGTGTTTGCTGTTCGCAAGCTTGACCATCATATCTCTGGAAGCACCTACACCACCACTGTGTCCTGCTCAATTGACCTCTTTTCCAGATGCTGAGACCAAGCCTTAGAAAAAACTTAGTTCAATGGAAACTCCTCCAATACAATCAGCTTCCACAGGCCATCATCGTAGCATTGACGTTTGCCTAGGTGATAGTCTTCTCCCATTTCCCCATAACTTAAACCTTTAATAACATATTTATTGAGCTTCTATTATTATTATGTGCCAGCCGCTCTGCCATTATTTCATGAGTTATTGTGTCCCATCATAATCTTGAATGGTGCACACACATGCACAGATGCACACAGAGTCCCTGTCCTTATGGAGCTTATTTTGAAGGGAGAAGATAGAAGATGAAGCAAATAAATAACTAATGTAATTATCAGTTTTGAAAAGTGCTGAGAAAGAAACTTACAGATGTTGGACCAGAGAATAACTGGAGGGTTGGGGCTAGACAGATAACCCGGGAAGATCTCTGTAAGGGTTTAGTGAATATATGCAACCTCAGCACATGCCCAATGTATGTATTTCTATTTTGTCATTATTTGATTGCATAATAGATGTCAAGAAAATTCAAAACTGTTATGAAAGTAGCGGGATATAAACAAAAAGTAGCAGAAATCGCTAGCTACCAAACTAGCAATATAGATATAGATAAGTATGAGGTTTGGGACTATAAGAAGAAACAAAACTTATAAACAAGTTCCTATTTCATTGTTGATAATCTTAATTATGACCAGCATGTGCCTGGTATTAAAATTCTGCAAATCCTATATCTAGGGTGTTTACTCATAGTAAATGATCTTGGGTTTCACTGATCTATATAAAAAGTGAAAGGAACTGCAGTAAGCTACGCAATGGAACAAAGAGGTGTTGTGCGAGCTCCTTCCAAATGCTCATAGGTAAGGCTGAGCAATGCTGAGATTTCAGGTGATGGACGTGGACTCAATGTGCTTTAGGATCATTAGGCAGAGAAAACATCGGATCACTGTTGCTACAGTACAATGATTTACCAGCCTTCTTTATGCTCAATTAGAAGTTTCTAGAGCAGAGAAGTTAGCAAACCTCCCACTGAGGCTGAAAAAGAGAGCAAAGAACACAGAGTCAAACTCCTACCCTATTTGGCTACATCATTAATTTTAACTACTTTGCAATCGGAGGTCTGTTATAAAAAGACTAAAGAAGTCAGAGAGAAGCAATAACATAGTATGAACTAGTTAGAAAGTAGGATCCCTGTGATACACAGGAGGCTACTTGCCTGGACAGAATATAGTTTAAGGGACTAATAGTTTAAGAAGTCTTGGCTACTTTTGGGGAGAAGAAAATCACAAGAACATTTTTTGGCAGCATATTATATATGATCAACAGTATCGCATAATAAAACAACTAAGCTCCTATGGATCTAACAACATGCATACTTCGATTATGCTGCAATGTAAAAAAGGAAATAATTTCCAGTGATAGAATTAGGACTCAAAGATTTTATTAATCATCAAGAAAATATAATTATTTATATATCTTCATTTAAAAGAAATTGAAAGAAAACTTTTTGATTTGCTTTATGGAAAGCCTGTGAAAGTAGAGGGGGAAAAGCATGGTATCAATCCATTTTATATTCATTACATTTTATCCCTCAGGTCTCTGACTGCCAGTTAATGGCTGGGTGAAAAGGTGAAGGGATTAAGAAATACAAATTGTAGTTACAAAATAGTCATGGAGATGTAAAGCACAGTGTAGAGAATACAGTCAATAATGTTGCAATAGCTATATAGTGACAGGTGGATTCTAGACTAATTGGGGGAATCGTGCATGTCATATAAATGTCTAACCACTATGGCGTACACCTGAAACTAATACAAAATAATATAGAATGTAACTGAAAAAAGAAACAAATAATTTAAAAAAATATTTTACTAGGGGAAAAAAAAAATAATCTCCTTTTTATCCAAGCATTCAAAAGTCCTATTGATATCTGGAAAATAGCTTATTACCAACATGATTTTTTAAAATGGCAATCCACTGTAAGACGTGGCCTTACAAATGGCTAAAAAAAAGAAGGAATAATTTTACTATTATTTACATAAAAAAGGGATAAAGTAATTTATAATACCCACCTGATTGATTAAAAAAAAAAAGACGAAAGTAAGATATCCATTTGGTAGCCAACTAAGCACATTTCCTAATGTGTTAACATAACTACAGGCAAGATTGGTTCTGGCTTAAATTATAAGATAAGCAAACTATATGAGTGTTTCTTTGTGTTAGTCATCTAATACATACCAAATTACCACAAACTTATTGGCTAAAAGCAACACACATTTACTAGCTCACAGTTTCTGTGGGTTAGGAATTGGCATGAGTGAGCTGGGTCCTCTGCATCAGGTTCCCTCATGAGGCCAAGATGTTGACCAGAGGTCTCATCTGAAGGATTTGATCTGGGAAGGATCTGTTGCCACGCTTACTTTCATGGTTGTTGACAGGGTTCAATTTCTCTAGGATAGTGAGACTGAGAGCCTGAATTCTTGATGGATGTTAGCTGGAGACCACATTCAGGTCCTTGCTAGGTGGGCCTCTCCAACATGGCGACTTTCTTCATCAACCCAGTAAGAGAGAGAGCCTGCTAGCAAGGCGGAAGTCGCTATCTTATCTAACTTCATCATAGACATGATACACAGCCTTATCCCATTGGTTAGAACTAGTCATGGGTCCCATGGACACTCAAGTGGAGGATATTACACAGGGGTATGGATACCAGGAGGTAAAGGGCATCATCGGGAGCCGTCTCGGAATCTGTGTCCCTCAAGTTTCTTTTTTGCATTCACCACTTCTCTGCTTCATGATTTCTTCACATGTTGGATCCTTATAAGAAACAAAACAAAACAAAACGTGGCCTCAAAAATAAGTGGCCTCATAATTCTTATTAAGAAGTGAATAATTTGATTTTTGTCTGTTTTTAAAAACGTATAATACGTCATTCTACAGAGAATATGAGGTGAGTGATGATAACACATGCAGTGAAAAACACCATGGAAAGTATACAATAAAATGGATTGTCAAAATGACATGGAAAAAAATGGAATGCATTTTATTCAATATGTGAATTTTTAAACAGGTGTTACTGCTGCCCTGGGAATTTGATTTTGATTATTTAGTACATATAAGAGCAGTAAGAAAAAAATGATTGTTTATACATTTCTCCATGTCTTTGAATAAAATGTGTATCATTCTTTAACAGAAACAAAATCTTTCCTAGTACTAATTCTGAAATATTGTATTTTTGTTTTGTTTGTCTTTTAATGGGACTTTATGTGAAGCAAACCTAAGATAAGTCATCTAAAATTTTTCAACAAATGAAGATATTAATTCTGATAGCCTATTTTTGGTATTTTTAATGATAAAGTCCAGAGCTTACTTTAACCAAGCATACAACTCACTAGGTAGTAATTCCATAGAGGCCAGTATAATTGGCTACAGTTAAGCTAGTTTCCATTGTTTCTCTTTTTGGTATTGTTACTCTCTCACGGAGGCCTGTTGTGCACGTCTCCATGTGACCGTTAAGGGTGAATTCACTTGTTTCAGGAATCACGTAAAGGTGGTAAAATTGACATTCTTTGAGAAAATAGAATAAATAACAGTGTACCTTAATTTGTTTTCTCTAGTAGGAGATGCCAAGAAAAGGTATTGGATAAGCTAAGTAAATTAATGCAAAATGGTAAAATTTTAGGTACGATAACAGATGACCGGGATTTGTTATTTTACCGCTGTATATGGAAGAGAAGAGGAATCAGGTGACATCCAGGCCATAAAGCCTTTTCATGAAGGCTTGTCTGCTGACAAAAATTTCTTTGCTTGAGGAGAATTTGACAGTATCCACTACTTTCTAATCTATTATATTTGTAGCTCTAGGGGAAACAGAGGAAATAGAAAAAGAAGTAAAACAGTATTTGCTTCTTAGACACTGAAAATATTGATAGTAAGAGAATAGGAGAAGGATTATAGCTGCTCATATCTGAGTCCACATTCTGAAAGTGAGATAAATTTTAATATAATTGATAAGGATTTTTGTCTTTGATTTGATTCTTTTGGTTAATATTTACTTGAGGTAAAAAGGTCAAAATTATGTAGTCTTCTAAAATAGTTGTAGAGTGACATCGTTTGCCTTTTCATTACTAATTATGGAGACAATAAAATTAGTTACCATATATTTAAAGAGGCTGAAATGTGCATGCGGTATTTTTACATTTATTCTAAATTTATATGAAAAATGGATGTAGTGGACTAGTGTGTTTGTTTTCATTTTGGTTAAAATAGTATATTTCTTTTTGTTTTTAAACACATTGTTAGCATCATGAATTTTACCAACAAATGTTTGCTGAACATCTTCCATGTTAATATAATATTATAGGTTCTGGAATCCTTTCTTACTTCAATAAACAGCATCTATGTGGAGAATCAAGCTATTCATAATATATATTATATATTTATTATAGACTATATAGATATATTAGATATATTAGTAAATAATAAATGTCAAACAAGTTATAAATGCTGTTGAATGTGATGATGAGAATCAAATGGAAGTAAAATCACTGTGGACTGACGTGGCTAGGCTCTCAGTTGTCTGAGAAGCTATCTAAATAAAGTGCATATCAGAAATTGTCCAGGAAAATTACCCGGAAAACAGGAGTAGAGTTAGGAAGAAACAGAATCCATCTGTCTTGTTTCCCTGCCTGTTCTCTGTAGCCTTAAGTTATGGGATATTATTGGAGTGGGAGTTTTAGTTATCTGAATGGCATTATAATATGATGTGATTTAAAAAATTGTCTCTCCATTACTAAAAGCCACTTCTAATACTAAGAGTGTCTTTTTTTTGGTAAGTGGAAACACATTACTGTTCTAGAAGCAAACCGTATTCTCTTTTGTTATTTGTCAAGACTGCACAAATAGAAACCAATAGTGCATCAGGGTTGAATAAGGGGATGACATTTCATAGCTTGGTTATGTTTTTGCTACACTGGATTTTGGAATAAAGATATATGATTAAAGAAATCTGTTGTGCAGCAGCTTTTATTGACAGAATGTGAATTGATTTTGTGCCTATTGTGCACAAAATGATGGATCAATGTTGCTCAATTTTTAGAAGCTTTTATATGGCCGGGGAACCAAAATATGAACACAGGAAGCAATACAAGCACACATACAGGGATAGTTAAGTGGGAATACTTCTAGCTGGTTATTGTGAATATCACAAGGGTACGGTTGATCTTCCAAAAGCAAGAAATGAAGAATTTCAGGAAAGCACTCCGATCGGGCCCTTTTGCCACCAAATCATTTAAAAATCCATCAACAGCTTATTATACTCATTGTGTTGGCAAAAAAGCTTCTACCATCATGTTCCTAACTTCATAACATTAATTTAGTATTTGCATAGTACTTTAACTATCATAAATAACATTTTATCTTACTTGATTCTCACAAGAATCCTTTGAAGTCGGTGTGCATTTTTTGATCACCAATTTAAAAATGAATAAATAAGTAATTAAAGTAAAAGTTAAATAAGTTGCTTGCAAATGTCTTTCTTTTTTTTAGAAAAAGTGTATGTTTTGGTTTATCTTTTTTATTTCTGGAAAGAAAATCTGCTTACATTTGTTATTTCAGGGTAGTTGGGCTGGTTAGAAATTATTGTTTGCTTCGTTGTTCTCCAGGATATACTTTTCTTCCCTACCCAACTTTTGACTCATCCGGCCAGGTCAGATTGATTCTCCTTGACTGAAAGGTGTTGATAAACAAACCTTTATTACCTCATTAGTTTCTCGTCAAATGTGGTTTGTTTGGGAGTTAAGTCACCACTGTCAGGCCCCTGTCAGAATAAGAGAATAAAAAGTTACAGCTATTTATCTAATGCCATTCTAGACCCAATGGGGAGAATAAAAATAAATGTTCTCATTTTAAATTGCCTCAGGAAAAAGCCCAGGGCATTATTAACCCAGTATTATGTTTTCATGCAGTCACTACTATTAAAATCTCAGGTCCCTGCAAAACATGATTCAGTAGCATATACTGATGTCGCATATCAAATTATAAAACTTCAAGATTGGCTCAGTGTACTTGAATAAATTGAACAGTGCTATTGATATCGTAAAGTGATGAAAAAAGATTTATGAAAAAATAGCAAAAGGATTTAATATGTAAAATGTTGTTAAGCAACAATTACAAGAAAATATACTTTATTCAACTGCATGTGGCTTTAGAGTCTTGTAGATAAAGAGGAGTGATTATATATATATATATATATATATATATATATATATATATATATTTTTTTTTTTTTTTGTGGTATTATAAAAAGATATATGTGATGACAGCGGGTGCAAAATAAAGAAACAGAAGCTTAAGGCATGTCAAGGTTTATGCTAGAATATTTAAAATCCTCACTAAATAATTCAATAGATTCAGGAGATTAGGGATAGCATATATGACTTTAAAATAAAGTATTTCATCTGGGGTGAAGTAAAATGTCCACAAACAGTAAGTTTTATCATATTTCTAACAAATCTCACTCTTCCTGATCCCTACTGTTTTAGTTGTACAGGTAAAACCATGCATTTGATTTCAAGAATTTTTGCGCACCCTTTTTGTTATATGTTTCCTGCTTTATGGGCATTTTTTTCTGCATCTCAATTTGAGTTTTGTTTTTGAGTAGGTAAAACTCTTCCACTGTGCCAATTGATCTTTGAGATTGCCATAGGTACAGTTCTCAATCATTCAAGAAAATATTCAATTTGCTTATTCATGGTTAGAATTTATTTTGTTTTCTAAATACTTGCCTAAATATGGACCCTGTATTGTTAGGCTGCCCTTACTAAAGTCATGGAGCTTCTTTTTCCTATCAGGCTTTCTTGGATATACTTAGGAAGTGGAGTTTAATATTTTTAAATTGAAATGACAGGTTCAGCTGCTTAGCTCACAGTTATGATGAGAAAGGAATAAGGGAAATTAGTAGTTACTCTGACTCTTGTTCCCACAGCAAAAGGTGAAGGGGAGAGGATTATACCTGCACATACACAGTTCCACTTCACTTCTACCTACGTGCCATTAAATAGTAATGCTATTGGTTACTCTGTGTGTGTGTGTGTGTGTGTGTGTGTGTGTGGACACTATACAGAAGTCATTACTAAGATTTAATCAAATGACACTATAAACTCATCAAAAGGCTTAATGCAAAGTTAGGGCAGAATTAGGGTTGGAAATTAGATATTACATCAAAGAAAGAATGTTTTCCCCCGTGCTTCACAATTGCACTGAAGATCAATGGTAAATTGATGGCACACATGAGAAAGAGAGAGAAGCTAGTGAATGATTTTTTTGGTAGTTGTCCCAAAGGTGATAGACTTTGGCTCCTGGCCTATGTAGCTCAATTTAAAAATAGTTGATTTAATTATTCAGTTGAAGATGTCTATTCATTAGGCATCAACTTTGATTATGCATCTATGAGTGATTGCCAAGGTTCAAGCCCTTAGAAACGCCACACTTGAAAATTCTCTTTCGATGCTCACTTCATTGTTATTTTCTGTAAGGATCATGTTTGCCCGTGGAAGAAATCTGGCAGACAGAATAATGGAGTATGGTTTCAAAACCTGCTACAAACTGCCAAATCTATACACTGAGTGAAGGCCAATTTTCCCATAGATGAAAGGTAATTCAGTATTGGCTCTCATCCTCCTTCCCCTCAGGCAAAAACTGCCAATTGGGCTGTTTCAGTTTAAAACAGGATGTCAGGCTAATTTTATCTATTTTTTTCTTGTGCTACTTCTTTGTCCAGCTCAGCAATCTGATGTTCCTATTTCTGCATAGACTGCATTTCAGAGTGGGGAAATGATAGTCTTATCAAGAAGACAAAACGTTCACTTGCAAATACAGAAAAAGCCATTATAATCTTGTTGTCCCTCAGTATCTCTTGTTTCCTTTCATAGAATACAAATTTGAGCAGGGCATATGGCCTTCAAGGTGTAAAGACTACATTTTCCATCTTTTCTTGCTTCTGAGGTGAGGCTAATGACTGGGTTCTAACCAACTGGGTATAAGTGGAATAATCTATGGCAGCTTCTAGAGGCAGCCCCCCAGAAACACCTGAGGACACTTCTTGCCCTTTGGTTCCCCTGTTTCCATCTTGAAGCTTGTTATGAAAGGGTTCAGGGCAAGCTGCCCTAGAATGTGCCACTTTGGCATGTGAATTATTTCTAGTTGAAGATAATCAGAGCCCAGCCAATGCACGGAAAGCTTTTTACCTCCCCTTCACTGCCTAAAAGAATTTAGATAGAGCGCTAGTACCAGAGATACCTTTTTATACAAGAAAGACTTCCCTGCAGGGCAGGGCAAACATCTATCTACCAAACATTGGCTCTTCTCATCTTCCTGGAATTGTCTTCCTCCCTTTTGAAACTCCAGACCCCACCCACCTTTGTCCTTAGCTTAGAATGATAGAAAAACCTCAATTGCTTGAGTGCTTGGAAGTCTCATGTCTTTCTGGGGCTCCCGTACGTACATAATTAAATTTGTTTTTCTTTCCTCCTGTTAATATGTCTTACGTCAATTTAACTGGTAGGCCAGCCAGAAAACCCTGAGGGAAGAAGGGAAACTTTTTCCTACCCGACAGGAGCATAGATGTAATGGAGCTCCATCTTGGCCTAAGACCATGAAGTCTACATCGAGAAATAAAGGAAGAATACGTTATAAGGGCCTGAGTGTTTGAGGTCTTTGTAGAGCTTCTTTGTTGGCTTTGTAGGACTACAACGGACTTTGTGGGTGGCCTTGCCCACCCTGAAGTGGTGAAAATCTAGACTTTCACATGAGGGGGAATTAAACTTCTCAGTTGTCCAAACCACTTGCATTTTTTGTTATTCACAACTGAAACTCATATTAATACTTTAAAATGGTTTTGTCTTAAAGTAACTATTTTGTTTTAAAAATTGTTTTGTTTAAAAAGTTTTGTTTTAAAGTAATTAATACTTTAAGACTTTAAAACAGTTTTGTTTTTTTATTTACGTGCTCTAGTTTGTCAGGCATGATTAAATTAAGCATGCCATCAATACACACAGACTTTGTAAAATTACAGTTTGAAAGCTGACTATAAAGACATGGAGTTTTAAGTAATGATGTTGAAATACATGCATTTTCAAAGGCTGATTTATTTAAATATGCCACAAATCTGATTCTATATAGTAATTTAATGCAGTTATACATGCCTGACAATGGTCCCTACAAAATTGCTAGCAATAAGAATTTAAATAATACTACTTAATTCAATCAAACATTTTTAATTACGGTAGGGAATTTTATTTGGAATTTCAAAGTTCTCTGACATGGATAACATTTATACTAGTTGTGCCCAAATAAAAGTTTTAAATACCTTGCATGAAATGCAAACCAGAAAGAATTATATTTTAATATGCCAGTTTCACTAATTTAGTTTTAATCAATAAGCACCACTTTCAGCCAACAGAGATGAGTGTGTGGACCAATATCCCTGTCCCCCTAAAATCATAGGAGGTTGAAGCTCTAATGTCTATTAGGATGGTATTTGGAGATGGGACCTTTGGGATGTAAATAGAGTTAGATTAGGTCATGAGGGTGGGGTCTTCATGATGGAGCTAGTGGCTTTATTTGAAGAGGAAATGAGAGGGAGCTCTCTTTACATACATAAATGCACCAAGGAAAGGCCACGTGAGGTGGCCATCTGCAAGCCAGAAGGTCACAAGAAAGTGACCTTGCCAGCGTCCTGATGTCAGACTTCCAGCCTCCAAAACTGGGATAAAAATAAATATCTGTTACTTAAGACGTCTAGCTTATAGTATTTTCTCAGGGCAGCCAAGCTAAGACGGGGATTATTTGATACTAACACGTGTAACCATTACACATTCATGTGAATGATGAGTCATTTCAGTAGGACGTTTGTCTTTCATCTGCCATTTCTTGTCGGCAAATTGCAGTCTACACTGCTTGCTGAATTTTTCTCGTTCAGCAGTCAGGGGAGTAACAGGCAGTAATTGGGTTGTATATAGCACCATGATTATCAAGTACCCCTGTTTAGAAGAACTTCTCAGACGTTGGCTTTTCTGTGATATCTGAAGTACTGTGCTCTGTCAATCATTCCTCTAAAAATTCTTCTAAGTTCTTTTCCCTGTACCTTCAAGCATGTCCACCTTAGTCATCCAAGATGTGTAATTCTTCAGCCAGTCCTCTCTAGCCTTTCCAGAATGTCTCTGCTACTGTCTCCTTCTTCCCTCCAATCCTTCCCTTAACTTTGGACTGTCCTTTAGAAATGAGTAAAAAGGAACAAAAGCAGCTCCCATTTCCTTCAAAATATTCCATATTTTAAAACTCTGCAGAAGTGCATGAGTATGCTTTGAGGTTTTAATAAGCTTTCACGGCTGTGATCTACAAACTCCAATTAAATGTCAGCCAGGAAAGAAAGGTGAAGATATCCTAAGGGATCGTGTTTCGAATATTGCTTAATTATGATGTTTTATTCATTGAATCATTTTAACTGGGGTATATTATGCCATAATATTTGAAAATAAACTGATTATACCAATTTTATTTTTCAAAATTATAGACCATTGTTAGAATTTAGTGACATTGACATTTTGCAGGCTTATTTTCCAAATGGTAGCAAACCACTAGAGGGTCATGTTATCTAAATGGCTGATGACAAAGAAAATTCAGTTGGTATCTCAAGAGCAGTCTTATTTTTGGCCACAATATCAAGATGTTGTTTTATGAGATGCACTATTCAAACTTACTCACGCTTCACTGACTGTATTGTGTTAGGCATGAATTCAGTTTTTAACCGATAGCATCATATAGGAGTCATGTTACCCTGCTGTGATTTTTGATAACTCTTAAATCAGCTAAACAATCCAACCAAAAATGATTGTTTTGCATTTTACATGAATTTCAGAGTATGTTTAGAAGAGACAAGTTATAGTGTCAATTTCTGTGTCTCTTTTCCTTTTAATAGTTGTTCTTTGAGACACTATCACATGAGCTTTTAAGCCGTACTTTAAAATTTTTCTGCAGCTCTTGGATCTTTCTGGATTTCTTAATGTAAAAATGGTCTGATACGTACGTGTATATCTATGAGTCTTGGAAACAAATGGAACTAGATTAAAATTTTCTGACTATTTTACATTGGAAACTTTAAATTCTTTGTGGATTCAAGATAGTCATATTTTATATAAAAATATTTTCATGTTAACTATGTTTCAAATAACGTTTTGAGTTTATGAGTATCCATCAACATGAAACAATTGAACTTGCAATAGTATCAAACAATGGTTTTCTGAATTCTCTTCCTCCCAAAAATCTGATCTTAAAACAAACAAACAAAAAAACTTAGTCAAGATACATTGATTAAAAGATCAAACAAGGAAAAACAAATTCAGTTGAAGGAAAACTGTAGCACATAAATAAATGTATCTAATCCTGCTATATCCATTCTTCTCTGAATCTATGCAAAGGTTTTCAAGGCCATGGTTATGGAATTAAGTGAGGCTTGACTGTCTTTGACTATAAGTTGCCTAACTGATGAAGCTTTATGTGAAATAAAAAGGAATTGAAGAAACATATGCATTGCAATAACTTAGTCGTTGTTGTTCTTGTTTGACTAGCCCCCCCCAAATCTGCTTTCAATTAACCTAAATAAAGGGAGTCAAGAGAAATGTGAGTGTCCCAAAATCATAGCTAAAACTCACTATCAACTTCTAAGTCGCAAACCATTATATAATAGTATTACTCATGAAATTTCAGTTACTTCTTGTACTAACTGACAGTTTCAAATTTTTTTTTGCATACCAATTGCAGTCAATTTTCACTTGGACACTGAGAGTTTAATTGTTAGGATCCACATGTCACGGAGGAGCATATGCGCTGTGATATCTACTGGGTTGTCATGTCATTCCAATAGTAAATATACAACATTTTCTTATATGTACAGGTTTTCACTGGCTCATAATAGTTTTAATATTTTCAAAAATACACTTTGTAATTTTTAAAACATAGTTAATCTAAAAGAAAACCCACTTAATCCTCATATTTCCTTCATCCCTAGAATGAAAATAAAATAAAGAAATTAAATTATTTTAATAGGAGTGAGATTCTGTTTAATGAACACCCATTCAATCAGGCATTCATTTATTTAACAAAGCATTATTGAGTACCCATGATGGGCGACACACTACAGACAGCAGCTTTTCCTTACTAAACTTTTAGACATAGATCTTAGATCTTTAAAATATGTAGCATAATTTCTAGCACAGACTAAGTGTATGATAAATGGTAGGACAGAATCCCCTCCACAGACAGAACTATGTCTAATAACCCAGTGTCCATGTTATGTTTATGTGCTAACAATTGAGTAAATAAGGCAGATTAAGGATAGTTCATTGGATATCCAGTTGTTTAAATGAGATAAGTTTCTACAAATGCCTGAATTTAGTATTATTTCTAAAAATTCTTGCTATTCGATTCCATGTGGACATACTTCCTAATAATAATTTTTGAAAGCACAGCTTTTGTATTATGGAAGATATTTTGAATTGTTTTGTGATTGCTAGTCCTGTAGTTATGAAAAATAAATAGAACAAAACAAGAAAATTGGGGATTTTCCTTTGAAGATAATTTCCTGCTCTTGAAAACAAAACCAAGTCCATATTTATATTTAGGGTCCAGATAATTAATCTGATTTTACTTTTAGTCATAAACATATCATGAGTCAAATGAGAGCTTTGCAGTGGACAACAGGACACAGCAGGTCCTTAAGCTTTTCTTCCTCAGTAAGAGAAAAATTGAATAAAAAATAATTAGCTATCTCCCCCTTCCCATTCACATACATCCCACATATACCTCTTCTGCTTGGCTCTAAGGAGGCCATAAGAAAATGAAAGCTAAGCTTCCAGCCTAGGAAGTAAAACCTTAATGGAAGAGGGATCAAGGAGAGAGAAGTCGGCTTTTCTCTGGACAGGAGCTCCATGTTTTTAAAATATCTGAGCCCTAGGTTCAGATCGAGGCTGGTCTGTTTGACATATTATACACATCCTGTTGGGATGACGCGTGCAGACTCAACACTGCTCCTCTCTTTACCTCAGAACAAGACAGATAAGGACGTGGAGAAGAGTGTGATTGTCCAGGAGGAATCTAAACATTGTTTTTTTCAGTAGCATCTATTTCAAGGGGAAGGAAACCTAGATATTTGAAAACTTTATACCCTGGGTGACTCAGTGTTTTCTCATTTTTATTTTGTTCTCTTGCCAATATACCCAGTGAATGAGTCACTTCATTTTTCAGACTAGTGTGTTAAGTACTGCTCATTTCTGTTGAACCATGCAAATGACTAAAGTTAGATCAGGACTCAATGCACATCATAATCCACGTAAAAATCTGTCCAATTAATTACATCAAAGCCTTTTTGTAATTATGTCTATATAAGCAAAGTAGGGATATTTGTTGTAAAACATTCTAGATGATCTTTCTTTTCAGATAAAGTAAATTTGGGGGAAAATGGGGGAGGGGTTCAGACAGTTTATATGGTTTCCTATCTTTTCATCTTGTTCTTGTGAATTGCAACATTCCCATCCAGTTTGAATTTTTGCAAATGTGACCAGAGTTTTCACAGCTCATAATACAACTTTATGGTAGTGCATGACTGAATATGTTTTTAGGCCTCAAAAACACTGTTAACAATTCCTTTTAGTAGTCCAATTCTTTAATATATAATATACAATTCTCTCATTTTGCAAGCAAATATTATGAATTAGACTGCTTTGCTGTCTTCACATATAGCTTGCTATACATTAAACCAGCTAGATTCAGAGAAAGGCAAAAGGCAACATTTTCCAATGATTATTTTTATGTTTTAGAAAAATCAAATCGCCAATGCATATGTAAGAGTATATTTACTTTACATTCCTCTTACACAAATCTATGTATAAATAACTTTAAAGAAACATTGGTTTTGTTATGGTAATTCGTTAGTTATTTAAATAGCCAATTTGAGTAAATAAATAGTTTATTTAACATGCTGTGACATCGTTCACGACACAAATTCTAAATACATTTTTCCATAGTTAATTTGGTTGAACCCACTGACAATAAAGTCAATTGAAAATTTGGCAGGTATCCAGGAAAAGAATCATGGTTAACTAGACTAAAGAGAAAAATGCACATGAAATATTACAAAACATGAAAACGTGATTTTTTTTGTTCATATTGAAACAAACAGTTTTCTAAATGTAGAAACAAATACATATATATATATATATGAATAAATATATCTAAAGATAGAAATATTAGATTCCACATCATTAAATAATATTATTTAATCATATTTTTATAAAACACCCATAGTCTTTATCTAACTCAGGGATCAACAAACTTTTTTTTGTTAAAGATCAGATAGTAAATATTTTAAATTTTGTGGACCATACAATGTCTGTCACAACTACTCAACTCTGTTCTTGTAGCACAAAAGCAGCCATAGACAATATGTAAATGAATTGTTATAACTGTGTTCCAATAAAACTTTATTGTTGGACACTGATGTTTGAATTTTGTATAATTTTCACATGTCACAAAATATTATTTTGATTTGTTTCAATTATTTTAAAACGCAAAATCTATTTTTAGCTCATGAGTCAAACAAAAACAGACAGCAGGCAGGTTTGGCCCGTCAGCCATAGTTTCCTGACTCCTGATGTAAATTAAATGCTAACTTTTATTGCTTTTTTCTTACTATGATATACTCTGGAAATTTATTTTTTTTAAAATTATTTTTCCAAAGCCACGTGAATGATTTCATATTATGTACAAAAGCAGATCTACATTATATATTACAAAGCCATGTAATATGAAAGTTTTACAAGTATCTTATCAATCTTACCAAATTTCTCGAATATAAAAAAAAATTATATTTCCTATGGCAGTCTTTTTTCTTAGTATTATTTTTGAAATTAGATGAGGCCCTGATTGATTGGCACCACTGTAACCTATCAGTGAACAGATATTAAAAGGTCAGCATTACACAGCAATTTAAGAAAAAAGGAAGTTTGTTAACCCTGGTAAAGAAAACAACATACATTCTAATTAAATTATTTGAAAATTATTTTTTGCATTTTACAACTTTTTAAAATACGAAGTTGTAAGAGTTTCTAATGATGAAAATTATTTCTCAACATATGGATAAAATCAAGGAGAAAATAAAGCTACCTATTGAAAATGAAAATAAAAACTTTCAAGTGCTTACTGCTCAAAATAGTTCATCAGTAGTGTTGGGAAATTTAATAACCCAAATAGAAGTATCTGTGGGCAGAATACTAGTATTTATTTAGTTTACTTCCTTCATTTTTCATTCACACAACTCAGTGTGGGAGAAGAGACCTTCACATAAAATGAATATAATTTGGTCGAATCTAATCTTGGAAAGATTACAAACCTGGGGCCTCTAGTGGTTTCTGTAGATTTTCCCCTCATGAAAAATCTATTGAGGCATTTGTTCCTTTACAAGGGTAAATTGTAAACAATTTATGGTGCACATTACTTTCGATTATTTTAGTATAATTCTAGAAATTAGAATCTAGATGAATAGAATTTAGATTCTAAATGAAATTAGAATCTAGAAATGACGTAATGCTAACTGACTCAAACAGTTAAAATATTCATGTGGATGACTGGATGGAGAAGGCAAGGTACTCTTTAATTCAGTGAACCAACTGTTGACCTGGATTATTCCATGTCCTTAAAAGCTCTTTTAACATAGAGACACACTCACACACATGGGAACCCATATTTACAGGACAAATAAATGAAACCATACCAGGTTCAGCTCAATCACCTTCCCCACTTCATGCATCGAAGACGAAGCCCTAATTCTCAGTATGATGGGATTTGGATATGGGGTCTTCGGGAGGTAATGATATTTAGATGAGGTGATGAGGTTCCTCATGATGGGATTAGAGACACCAGAGAGCTTGCTCTCTCTCTTTCTCTCTTTCTGCAACTCATGAGGACACAGTGAGAAGGCAGTCATGTGCAAGCCAGGAAGAGGGAGTCCTTTCCAGATACCAACCATACCAGTACCCCAATCTTGGACTTCCCAGTCTCCTGAACTGTGAGGAATAAATTTCTGGCGCTAAGCCAGCCAGTGTATGGTATTTTCCTATGGCAGCCAGAGTGCACTAATATATCATCTCTTTCAGATTTTATAGTTGAGAAACAGCTTTAGCTATAAATTTCAACATGATTCAAGAAAAGGAATTGCAGGACTCTGAGAGCTCTTATTTATTCCCATTCTTATACCTGTCCATAGGTTAGGCTAACAGGAGTGATTAACTCAAAACCAGTCCTTCGACTCAGTACAGCTTGTTCACCTAGAGACAGGGTATACATGAGACAGCTAAAAACGAATGTATTCAAAATTTCTCCCAATGCATTTTTGTGTACATATAAATAAAATGTTTTGATTTTGTTCTCAAATGATATTGATACCTGCATTAATTTTCTGCTTTCTATATGAACCGTATACAAAACAGTAAAATGAATGATTAATGCTACTCTGTTTATATCACTAAATATTAAATCTATTTCTATAGGTTGTAGGAAATGCTTCTGAGGGGAAGCATAAACAAAAATTAAAAATGACAGCTTTTGTCAGAAACAATAAACTGGCAGTATGGTTAAGTACCTGACTTTACAAAAAAACGTGATATCTGGTTATATTAAAATATCATTTGAAATATGCAAGAGATTAGTTTAGCATAAATTTATTGGAGATCTATTATTTTCAATATGGACAAATAATGCTATTATCTATTTTGCACTGTTTTACACTGTTGTTATTGTCCTTTTGAATTCCATATTGGACTTGATTTTTTTTTTGAAATATTGCTAGGTTAAATGTATGATTTAGTTTGGTTTTTAATATAATTAAGTTTGGAAGAAATAATCAAAACTGGTCCTCATTTTCTTAGAGTGCAAATATTGTAAAGTTAAGTTATTTTTATGGATTATTTTAGATAATCTAAGCTAAATTCACAGATAATATAGTGTTTGAAATTTATTAGTAATATTTAATGGCATAAGAAAATGATCTTATATTGTTAAATGAAAAATGGTGCAAAATAGCATGCAGTTGTTTTTAATTATGATTATTCAAATTTTCTAGACTGAATATATATGTATATCTATATACGTACATAGATATACATATATATGGACATATACATACATACCATATATATCCATATATATGGACATATATATACATATATATGGACAATAATATTTATTGTAATAATACAATAAGTGTTATTAAAATTGGATAATCTAGTCTGTCTTCAAGTCACGGACAAACCTGTGGGAACTGGAGTACATTTTCTCATTGAAATAATATTATTCATGGTATTTGATTTCCAGGACTTCCATAAAAGCCTATATAACCTATAATTTATATATTATTCACAATGTAGAGCAGAACTGGCTAAAATACCTCTCTGTAATGATGGAAATATTTTTATACCTATGCTGTCCAATAAAACGTGGCTAGTGCAACTGAATAATTGAATTTGTGATTTTATTTAATTTTAATTAATTGAAATTGAAATTTAAAAATTGTGATATACAATATTTTTCCATTAAACAAGAATTTATTATGTTGAGGGGACAGCATTTCATTCTATTTTGCATTGTGTGAGATAGTTTTATTGTAGTGTGCATGTGTTAGATATGTGTGTTGTTTCTAATATGACACATAAACACATCTTCTATATTGTAGTCCATTGATTGAATAGTTCAAATGATTTTATTTCTACTATTGATATAAAACTGTTATGTGTTTATTTGGATATCTTATGCAGACAGCATGAAATTTAGGGATATCAATGAAAATTGAATATTTTCATTAAAAAGAAACCATTTTTATATAGAGAGATAGTGAAGAAATTATTACTTCAAATACAGAAATTTTTCTAGAAAATTATGCAGAAAAGGCTGAAAAAATTTTTACAAAAATTAAAGATATTTAAGCCACCCAGCAATTGTCTTTAGAATACAAAAACTTTCTGTTAGTAACAAGTACCAGTTTTTTCAACGTTTAGAAAATTTTAAGTATTTTTCTTTCCTTTTAAATAAGTTTGGTAAAATGAGACTTTGCCCAGTTAGTACTTTGGACATATTTTGTCTCAAAAGACTTCCAAGTCTACAAAGAAATGTTACCAATTTGTGGCCTACAGTATTAAACAGTGACAGGTATTTTAAAATTTTACATAAACACTGTTAAAGAAGAATTTTTAATCAGTATGAGAAATTGTTTCAATCAGGGCAGACAATGCTTTAACTATGTTAAGTGAAACATCACATTTTAAAGTAAAATACTGGTATTTCTCTTATTGTTTTGTTCAACCTTATGATGCATATACAAATATGTATGAAAGAGTTGTTTTTAATTTCCTGAAGCAGATTCTATAAAAAGCTTCATAGATAGAGTTGTTAGAATTATTCATTACATACAAAATTTTGAAAGAAATAGAAGACTATAGATATAATGCTTTTTTGTTATTACTAATGCTTGTTTGTTTGGTCATAGAAGAGTTTTACAAAAATGTACTGTATTTTTACTCCAGCTCAGGATTCTCCTAAACAAAAGGAATTTTTTTGGCAAATGTTCAATAATCAAAGACAGAATGAGAATGTGATTTTCATTTTTTCACTGCATATGAATGAGATCAGTTTGAAACCCCAAAGGAACAGAAAAGGTTATTTGTGATTTTGCTTGAGAGGTATGAAACTTCAGTTGAATTTAAAATTTTCCATTATACAAATCGATAATAATTACAAGTTTTTCTAACATGAATGCAAAATATTTTAATTATAATTAATAGTGTTATGTAAATTTGCAAGTAATACAAGAATCATGTGAAGAAAACCTTATTGATATTCATAAATTTATAGTTGCTTTTCAATTTATGCAATTCCCTTTCAAGTTCTATGTTAATACTGAATTGACACCAGAATTATTTAATTTTACTTGGACAGATTTGTTTTGAAACTGATGTGCTTTTGCTTTAGCAAAATTAATTCTAAAAAAGACAAACCAGTTTTATCCAAGTGGAGGATAATATTAAATGAAAATAATTTTTCTGTACTCCATTCAGTATTAGAAAAACTATTAAAACTGCTGGAATGATCAGCAGACATTTAGTCCTGTCCACATCTTCTACACTATGAAACCATCACTGGGTTAAAAAAACTGTAACATCTATTTCTACTTTTGGTTTACAGGATTTATGCACAAAAAATGCTACCACGTTTTACTAATCCAATAATTGTGTTGAGGCTGTCTTGACAATAATAAACCTTCTTGCCTCGGTCGCCTAGTAGCTGACAGTGGCACAAGGGGTGAGGTAGATGGGTTGGTGTGGACCAAATGTTTCCATGGACATTTTAGTACAGGATCAAATATCAACAACAATCAAATGTCAAGGACCTTTTGGAATGGACCAGATGTCTCTGTGAATGAAATGTCCTGCAAATATTATGAATATCAAAACTATTAGAAAAACTGTTAAAAATACTATGTTAGTTCTATATATTTTGGAATGTATTGGGAATCTAAATCTATTTTGCAGCTATGATTTTAGGAAATTTAAATACAGATCAAGTTGTTTCAATAAAATCTTAGCGCTCAAACTGAGATGTGCTGCAAGTGTAAAATGCATATTAGACTTTGAAGCCTTATTACAAATTATAGGATATAAAATATCTAATTGATAATTTTATATTGATTAAATATTGAAATGATAATAATCTAGATATATTGGGTTAAATAAAATGCAGTATTAAAATTACTTTCTCCTGTTTTTTTTTCCCTTTTTTAATGTGGCTTCTAGGAAATGTAAAATTACTTATGTGGTTTGCATAGATTTCTATTGCATAGAATTCTTCTAGTACTTAACCATTATGAATAAAATGTGTTATGGAAAAATGTAACTAGGATTCCAGTTTCCCATGGCAAGAACTTTATTTCTTCCTTTTTTTGTTCAGTTGAAAGTCTTCAAGGGCAAGAACTATGTGTTCATTTCTACATTTTCATTTTCTACAAAGGTATCTAATATGTGATATATAATCAATAAATATTTTTAAGGAAAGCAATATTAATACATGAATGAATAAATGTATGAATGACGAGTCAGGTAATAAATGAGTAAATCTTTTCTGTTTGCTGCTACAGATTGGAAACTTATTCTCCTTCAAGTGCTCTTTCTTTCATTTATCAGTGTAAGTTCCATTGGACAAATGTTCTGACTGGGTTGACCGTATGTTGCAGTTTGCTCACGAAATTCCTACTATATACTTGTTCTTCTGTTGTCTTTATAAATAACACCTATTCAACCTTCAGAAGAGAGGGCGATTCCTGCCCTAGGGTTATGAGATGGCTGAACACTTGACAATTGACACTAGACGGATGAGATTGACAGCAGTTGATTAGTCACATATACTCACAGACCAGGGAACGAGGACACTGCCTGTCATGCAGAGCCACACAGGGCTGCCCTCAGCAGCAGAGTGAACAACCAGGGGCTGTGAGAGGCAGGCTTTGTAGTATCAGAAGGCAGCAGCCCCCTGGTTCTGGTGGAAGGATATAGATATATTGTTTGAATGATTTTGCAGGCTGGCAGGGAACTGAAACCCGATACTCAGGCAAAAGCAGAAAACTATGCCTGGTCTCCATATGAAGCAGAGTTGTTTAGCTAAGGGTCCTCATCCAGAGCAGAGTAGGGAGAAGAACTTGCGATTCGGCCACTTGTACTTGAGGTCCTTCAAGTTTCAGATGTCAAGGAAGCATGTAATATAGAGCCTCAGTTTTAGGCCTTATACCACAGTCTCACCCTCACCACATTAAAAATGTTGTATTTTGTATTGTAAATTATATGGCTATCCTAGACTGACATATCAATACATTTTATTAATGTCTTGGCCAAGGTTGAGACAAAAAAAAAAAAAAAAAATCTCCACATATCTCTGGTTTCTAAAGCAAATGCATATAATATATAGGTTTTGGAATATTTACCTTTTATAATTAAAAAAATATAGTAGACTAAATGTTTCCTTTTTTTAATACCTGCCTTTTGATGTTCATCTTTTCCCTTCCTGACAATTAGGTATCACTTCCTTTCCTCTTAGACAGTAAGCACAAAGGTAAAGATGCACTAGGTTGAACTAATATTCTTTATCAACATAAGTACCTAGATTAAGGCTCATTTGTATGTCAATGTAGCACATTGTGACTTACTGGTTGGACATTCTGTCCTTAGATTTTAAAATGGGGCCATGGATTATTATCTGGAAAGAGATGAGGAAGATGGAAAGCAGATGAGTGGGGGTATTGGGGGGAGGATAACTTATGCTTACCCTCTTTTTTCCTTTTGTCAGTAGGGATTCCACTTCACACTATTCAATTAGGAAAATACGACAACTGAAACTACTGTGAGGTAAATGAGACATAAATTGAAAGAGATAGGAAAACATGTTTCCTCAGGGAGGTCTTTAGCAGTAGATGTCATGAGGAAGAAGTAAATCAGAGTAGCCTTTTGGGGGTCACTAAAATATAAGGGGGTATTTGCAACTAACTGTACATAAAATGGCAAGTTACCAACCTGAAAGTTGTTTCGAGTTCTGTAACTGACTTAAATTACAAGGATTCTTCTTTAAGAAATTTAATTGTTTGTTTGCACATTAGTAACAAAGTAATAATATGCATAGTTTTAGAATGTTAGGATGTAAGGTTATTACACAAAACTTGATATTTTAAGATTTTTGTTACTAGTACTTTATGTATTATCTATTTTAGATAAAATTAGACCTGGATTTGAGGGTGTTTGGAAAAGAAAACACCTGGATGTAGCAGTCTGCTAAATATTTTGGTAGCATTTTGACCTTAGAGAGCAACTAAGACTTCCTCCACCACTGATACCCTCACTTGACAAATTCTCAAGCCTGGATAGTTAAGTCCACTTCTCCAGTAAGGCCGTGCCAATGCATGCCAGCCACATATGTATGGCAGACAAGTATTGTATGGGAAAACTGCCAGATATAGAAGCTTATTATGACTATAAGGAAGTAGGAAGCGTTAGGTGTCTTTTCCACTTAAGAATTACTTGAATGATTCAAGCTTATGTGGTTTGAGAGACATAAGATAACTTCAAAAAAGCAGAAGAAGAAAGAAGTAGTAAAATTTTCTTTTCTAGTTTGGGGAGAAAAATAAGATTTATTTCAAAGCATTTAATTCATACTATGTATCAAATACAACTGTGCACACTGTATGTATTAATTCACTTAATCCTTATGAAACTCCTATAGAGTAAGTGCTACTGTTATCCTTATTTTAAATGTGAGGAATTGCAATTTAATTTAAGATGGAGAATACAGTTTCATCAGGATAAGAATTAGTGTGATTAGAAAAGATGGATGGCTTAACGTATGCTATGAAAAATTAAGTTTATTTTAAAGTTTTCACCTATAAGCACATTTAAAAATAGCTTTTATTTCAGACAATATTCTGTTTACTGATATTTAGGGTTCTTTTGAAATATATGGATCCTTTTTTATTATGAAATATTGATCAATGCGTAGAAAATTTTAACAATGTAATGGAAATACTGATACAAAGTGCTGTTTTCCACCAGCCCTGAAGTATCTAATGAAGTTTCTTCATCCAAATCATGAATTTTGCCAAGAGCAGTTAAAAAACCTCAAACCAATGTTAATGCATAGTGATGCATTGGTACAGTAAACTTGGAGGAGAGTGAATAAATAACATTCTTAAATTGGTGTGATTAGAGCCAGTTTCTAGACTTAAGTGAACACCCAAGTGTTAAAGAGTATGACTTTAAATATTTTAATATAGTTATTTACTTATTTTGTTTTTAACCCTCCTTACTTCATAAAATAACTTGGAAGATCATAATACATTAAATTATCTCATTTGTCTTATGTATTGAACTCAACCCATAACCCTTTTTAGAAGGTGCATTAGACTGCATATTTCTCCATTAAGAAAGGACAGGTTATATATTATATTAATATGGCATATATTATTTTGGGTATATAATTTTCTTAGTGCTGGTGCATATATGTAGAAACATTTGGTGCAAAATTTTATATATTATGTTGTCCATCTACCCTAGTACTTGTTTTTTAAATTTACCATTTATATCAATTATATTTAAAGGAAATTAACTGACTAGCTTATTCTACAACTTAATATGGAGACAGTTTTACTAGCAAAGCTAAAGATCTATGGCACCCAGAGCAACCAATTTAGAGGAAGGAGAGGAAAGAGAAACTGATTATAAAGTGAGAGACGATGAGCAAACACTTGGCAAGAAAACAAAAGAACCCATACTGCCTCAGTGGTAGTTGAAAAGAAAGCTTTTCACTACAATTTGTGTGTGTGTGTGTGTGTGCATGTGTGTTTTGGGGGGAGGAGTTACAGTAATTCATTCTAGCCCCAAACAGTTTGTCTTCAGGAACAGTAGAGCAACATGAGATTATGTGATAAGGAAAATGTTGAGTCAGGATTTCTTTTTTCAGCCAACATATTTAAAATCTGTGGAAATTTCCTCCAAATCTAATTGTATGTCATCAAGACCAGAAATTAAAGAAGACGATTTATTATCTAATCTTCAAATACACAGTACCTTCCAGATAAAAAGAAAAATCTATTACTCAGTTTCACAAGGCTAACTCAACTCTTTTTGGTAATACGACTAAGTGTAAATTTGTTTTGTTACCAGATTTGTGCAATTACATGAATGGTTTTGAGATGCTATGGAAAATATTTTCTGAGTTGTCAAATATGAACAAAGTGAAACTCTTAAGATGGTTTTCAAAATTATTTGCACTATACAAGTGCCAGTAAACTGGCATTTCTGAGGATAGAACAATAAATCAACTTGATCCTAGAAGAATGAATGAAATTGAATTCAGTTGATTTATTTTGATCTTGGATGATTTGTCATTCTTTTCTTTTTTCAATATAATAATATATATAGATCATGGAAGGGAACCACTTAAAAATCTCATATTGAAATTTATGTGCTTAAAGCATATCTATAACAATGTGCTTAAAACATATCCATAACCATGATAATATACAATGTTCACATCTAGCAGTTTATTATAGATATGTTTATTTCTCTGATTGGCTAGTAAGTTATTCCCCTAACGCTCTTCCAGCAAAACCTTCATGGAGAGAGGAGACCTTTTAGATACCAATGTAACTAAATCATTTGTGCTTAAAACAAAACTAAGAACCCATGACCACCTGAATTTAGTACATTTCATCATCCTATTGCCTAATTTTTTATTGTCTAAAACATGGTGCACACATTTTCCTCTTTTGGTCCTGGCCAATGCCCATCTGAATTGTGCAGGGATTTCCTCTTCAGTCTCATCACCCCTCCACCACCTCACCAAGAAAAGTCCTAATCGGTGTTAACATCTAAGATTTGGGTCCTAGAAAACATAAGTCTCGTTTTCTTACAATTTTTCTTGAAAATTGTCTTATTTAGTTCATTCCATTCATTCTTTTTTTTTCATTTTCTCAGAGCTAGAGTATGATTTTGGGGTATTTTAAGTCGAAATTTTGAGAAGACAACCTTAAAACTCAAAAAAGATATAAATAATATCTACCAACTATCATTTATTTAATTTGGATCTTTTCCATGCAAGTTAACTGATTTCAGAAAATGTAGTAAGCGAAAAACATTCTATACTCAGTGATACAGCTGCTCTCAAGTCTTGGACTGGTCCCATCCTGAGATAC
The DNA here is from genome assembly GCF_036562045.2 of Rhinolophus sinicus. Taxonomy (NCBI): domain Eukaryota; kingdom Metazoa; phylum Chordata; class Mammalia; order Chiroptera; family Rhinolophidae; genus Rhinolophus; species Rhinolophus sinicus. The sequence continues at coordinate 101,367,421 of NC_133757.1, forward strand.
CAGTAACTGGCATGATTTTCCTCCCTTGTGAAGACCTCAGGACATTTTACATGCAACTACTTTCCAGACTGCTGCCTACACCTGAGCTCAGTGCTTAGGGAGACGCACATCTCCTACGTTCTCCCTCAGGCTGCACTGTCACCTTGATCCACTGACTCTCTTCTTTCCCGTTGTTGATTCTTTTCATCCTGGTGTATGAACTTGTCTCTTGAGTTCACAACCTTATAGCTATATGAGCTATAATTTTTCAGTTGCATTGGGTTTTCTCACCTCAGCTCTCTTTCTATCCATAGCTAAGTTGCTCCCCCCCACCCCAAACATAGGAAATTAAATGATCTTGCTATCTTCATGTAGATAGGACCTATGAATATAGATACTTAAAATTTTACCTCTAACATATTCATTCTGGCTGTGCAGCTGTTTGTTTAGTTCTCATTTCACATGAGTCCCTTGTTAGAATAAGTGAAAAAGCACTTCCAAATTGTACTTTCCAACTGAAGTCTCAACAATGAGAAGGATGAAAATCTCATTATGTTAGAAATAGTGAATACAAAGCACAACAACCATGTTAATTAAAACCCAAGCAAAATAAAGAAACACTGGAAGAAAATGTACAGTGTTTATCTAAAGGAGGGGAAGGGAACCAGGCAGAAAAGGAAAAGGATGGTACAGGGATTCTTTACCATGTACTTGATTATATTTTCTGGATTTGGAACCATATGAATGTATTAGCTATTCAAAAAATTTCAAAAGCAGTAAGCAAAGCATAGACTGCCTGACAAGGCATGACCTTTTCTTTGCTTACACTGCTGTTTTTTTCCGTTTACACTTGCAATATTATGAAAATATCAGGTTCGCAGTTTCTGTGTGTTGATCAATGATGAAATGGGATGGCTCTAAGTCATGGCTTAGCCATCTTAGAAAAGTGTTGATTTTTACTGTAACCAAGAAAAGATGTAGGCTGGTCAGATGTAGTAACGTTGAGTCAGGGCAGAAACAATAAAAAGTCAAGGGAATGGCAAAATGGTCTCTGTCAAATGGCTTCGAGTTCTAGAGAGAGAGGAGGGAACCCAGAAAGCTTTGCTGGATGATATGTATGTACACAAGCTTCTAGGACTCTCTTAAATGCTGGATCCACTCCCCAACCAGCCCCCAGAAAGACACTAACTCTCTCATTCCAGCTCTAATGCTTTCAAAGAAGTCTGTGGTTAACGAGCCACATCTGGCCTGCTACCTGTTTTTATAAATAAACCTTTATTGTAACACAGCCAAGCTTATTTGTTTACATATAGTTTATGGCTACTTGTGCACGAAAATGAAAAAAAAACAAACAAAACAACTGAATAGTTGTAATAGTTATAATGTCCACAAAGCCTGAAATATTTACTGGCAGGCCCTCTACAGAAAAAAGTTTTTCCAGCCCTGCTCTGAAAGAAGGAATAGTGGGGCGTACCTGGCAGTCAATGCCATTAACTGCTGGACACAGATTAAACATGTCCCAGTAGGGTTCCATGTCTCATAGTCTAGCAATGTCGTCTCACATATAAGGAGAAAGAAAGGAAAGAAGGGAGGTATAGAGAAAGGAAGAGATGAAGGAGAAGAGAACAGAAGAGCATTGTGTTGGTCTAGGTTACCCAAGAAAGTCTCTAAGATGGAGACTTGGTTGCATGACATTCACTGAGGAGTGGTCTGAACACTAGTGAAGGAGTGAGAGGAGAAAGATTGGGGAGAGGTAGAAGTTGAACTATGATGCATAGCTTTGACTCTGTCACCATGGCTACTCCAGGATATGCCCATTGGGCCAGCATTGGAGCTGCCATGATATAGGGAGGGTGATGTCAACTGGCTCGGTCCTTCTATTTACTTGGGTGTTTAGTATCTTTTCAGTGGTGGGTGCCTTCTTGTCCGTGATATAAGATTTTTGTATTTCTTGTCCACTTGCATAGATTCATCCTCATGCATCTTCCACATATGTCTTTGCCTCAATATCCTAATCTTCTACCAGGCTACCATCCAGCTAGCCAAGACATTAACTACTAACCTTGAGTCAAAATATATTTTTCCTTCGGGCTACTTTTCTTTGTAGAGCAGTTGACCAGGTGAAATAATAAAAGCTCTGCCCATTGGGAGGAATTCTCTTCACTGTTGTCTTTCAGGGCCACCCTGGGAGAAGGAGGCCACACGGCAGCCACACACCAGTTTTGATTTGTACTCACATACCAAGCCACCTCGTTCCTTAATTCAGCTCAGACTTTAGGTCCTCCATCACGTGGTTTTAAGCACAACCCCTATGGCCATAAGTGTGAGCTGATGGACAGGCACTGGTGCAAGGGGTTTAGGCTATTTGCTCATGCGGTTTTCTTGTGCTTTATGGCCTGTTCCTGATCCTATATGTACAAGTCCTGTCTTCTGACGAATTGCTGCTAGGTAAGCCTGACCTTAAGGCACAGGTTTGGCAGAACCCAGTTCCTAGGGGTCAGTTCTGGCTGTACCGTCTCTTGATATCTCATGGTCAGGTGCTCCATTTCTACCAGGGCCCAGAAGCAGTCTAAGAGCTAATTGTTAGAACACTGTGTAATTCTCTGCTATAGATGGCCTGGCCTTTCTAGAGAATCCTAGGCATCTATACTGTGATTCTTCTATTGCTGTAGCTTCTTTCTGAGGTCTTTTCCAGCACAGATCCCTGAAACCAGGTCCTCTGGCCAAGCAGCAGGGCAGTGGACACCTCAGCCTGGTCCTGCTGAAGAGTCCCTTCCTGTTCTAAGCTCACTACAAGATAACTGTCTTCCATAGATCTCAGTAAATGGGTCAGAACCTGAAGAGGACCACCAGACATTGTGCTTTTCTTCTCAAGGTAGAAGTGGGATACATAGTAATCTGTCCTTTACTTGGCAGTGGATGTCTGGGTATGTCCAGACCAGTGGACCCCCTAACATTTCACTGATGTGGTGGACCCTTACATCATCATGTGTTTTATCTCTAAACCTCTGGTATGCATGTGTCTTACCAAGGCCTTGAATGTTTAGCTACTTCTTCCTCATCCAATCTGACTGGCATGAAGTCATCAATATAGCAGACCAATGTGATATTCTGAAGAATGTTCAGATATATGGCAGAATGTGTTTTCATATGTATTTTCTCACTCAATATTTTTTAAATTAGTAAAATAGGTAAGATTTTATTAAAATGACATTTATTCTAATGCTAAAAATATTTTTAGAGTTCAGTTGAATTTCCTCAAAAAGAGAAAAAAATTGCATAGAGACTGTTGAATCCAATGGGAACTGTACTTAAGCAATACCATCCTAATACTGTGTAAGAAGAGCCCCTTCTCTGAGCCCCACACTTTGGAGGTTCACTGGTACAACCTACTGCACAGGCTGAGGAGTCTGCACGGCTACAAGGATGTGCCCACACAGATATCACCATCCCATGCCCCCAGACCACACTCTGCTTTCTGGAATCTTGGCATTTCCTGCCCAAACAGCCCTGAGCACATTTCCAGACCCTGTGGAGGCCCGTCCCTGGATGTGTCCTCCTAGGCTTTACTCTACTTGTTTGTCCCTTGAAAGGATTCAAGATTAGGTATTTTCTTTAAAATAGAATTGTTCGTGAGAAAAAATAAAATACTTTGGGTGGATTTTTCCTTGATCTCCAGTTGTGGGGCAGAGCAAATACGTTTATATAAAACTGTAGTGGAGAAGCCCATTCCACTTTTTCAGCTTCAGAAGACGTTTCCCTCCTTCCTAAGTAGCAGAAAGACCTTCAGTGCTGGTTGAAGACTCCGTATCATTTTCCATGAGAAAGTAAACACTTATTCTGACCTTGTCCCTATGAGATAGAGACAGAAAAACACCAGAGCCAATATGTGTTGATGGATATACTTTACAGGTCAATAATATGTAATGTATGTTATAAATATACAATAATTTATATAAATTATGGTCATTGTCATTGTTTAGAAATTTAAACATTAAGTTTTATAATTACATGGTAATTTTTAAACACTGAGAGTGCCTATTTGGGTTGCTTTGAATAGATTCTGCCACAAAAGCTTGCCCAAGAACATTAATAAATACACTTTAATTTTGATGGCGATAATGTTGATTGAGGAAGATATGCTTCAATTTTTTTTGCAACACTTCTAGAAGGTGTAATTATAGCAGACAAAGAGCGCTATTTGAAAGAATGTGATGTATTTCTTGTAACTTGCAAGAAAACTATGCAATTATTCTCACAGTTATTTAAATTTAAGGATTTGTTCCCTTGAAGCCTGAAAACCCATCTGTGCCTAAGACTCATTTCCCTGATGTTAAATGCCAAAGCAGTCACTATTGGCATCTTTTAAACTGCAGAAGCTATATTTAAATTATACAGTTTGCATTAGCTGTAAACTTAAAGCAATCATTTATATGCCGTGGGTTTTTCTAAGCTTGTTTCCCAAATTTCACATGTATAGCCAACAAACACACTTTATGTATTTTGTGAGACTGTCTGTTCCCTCATTAGTCTTACTTCCTGAGATCTAACTCTTAAAATTACCTGGAGACCAATTGGTGTGAGTTGTAAACAGATGGTAAACAACATCAAGACGTGCTATGACAGTCATACTTTATTTTCTTTATGTCAGAACAATTTTTTTTTTTAAGTTAAAATTTATTGGGGTGACAATGGTTAGCAAAATTCTTAGGTTTCAAGTGTAAGGACAATTTTTAATATCTGGGCCAAACCAAGACAAACCAAACCAAAAAAAATTGAAAACCCTAAGACCCTAGCCTCACTCTAAGACACTTCAGGACAGATGTTTTACATAAAAGAAACCAAGCTCTAAATTCCCCCTTTAGCATATTCATGGAGGTGGTTTAGAGCAAAGACTGCTGGTAACAATATAGGGCTACATGGTGGTCCAACTGTGCTAAGGGGGAAAAGTAAGAATGCTTATCGGTGCTTCTTATAGTTTGCTTCCTTTTCCTTCTTCTCAGTTTCCAAAATACATTTTTCTATTATTACTTGGAAAGAAAATAGAAACTACTTCACCAAGATGCATGTATTTTCTCAAGCAAGATGTCCCATTTCCTCCTTATTTGCTCTCAATTCTATATGGTGCAATTTTTAGAATATGTTCACTTCTTAACATCTCTTACCCTCTGGCTCTTTTTCCTGAGGAAGAAGGGAAAAGTTAACACGTCCACCATCCATAAACCCTAGTCCTGTATTTCCTTAAATGGTTCCATACTGTCTGTTCTATAATATTACTAGAGTTTCAACTCTACTATGCTACATCTGTTTCAGGGATTTTGTTTAAATTTGTGTTACCCATTCCAAGACAGTCTATTTTTGTCCTTTAAAGATTTAATGATTTGTATTTATTTGTTGTAAGCCCAAACTGTGAAAGACTTTGAAATGTGGTGGCTGTGCTGACAATCCCTTCCATCTGGATTATCTCTGACTTTGTCTCTGAGCAGGCAGTTTTGTAACTCTCCAGAGATAGATGTTAATTTGTAGAAAACTGAAAGTAATGCAAAAATTTCCATCTATAGAAATGCAAATTGTTTCTGATGGGATGCAATTAATTATTATCCTGAGAATACTGACTAGTTTTGCCAGTTTCTCATCCTTTAGTAAATTCCTTTCAGCGTTCCTTATCTGACAACAGATATGTGCCTCTTCGACTTTTCTCTTTAACCATGTGATATTTTGGTTTCCTTATTAGTTAATTAAATAGTAATAATTATTAATGTAATAAAACTTTAGAAACGTTCATTTTAAATTTGTACGCGATTCATGATTTTGCCTTTTTGGAGAATTATTCTTTATGGTCCTTTCCCAAGGCTTTAAACTAGCTCTCTAGAAATTTACCTAGCCCATCAGGGAAAATGCTCTATTCCAGTTCTCTCTTCTGGAATTCACCAGAGGCCATGCCTTTTCTTGTGCTCAGATGTTCATATGTGTCACACACAGCTTTTTTTTTTTTTTTTTTTAATTAGGTTCAGGTATACAAAACAATGTAATAATTAGATATTTACACCCTTCACAAAGTGATAATCTCCCTCCCCCAATCTATGACCCTCTGACATCGTATGTAGCTGTTACAGTTCCGTTGACTCTATTCCCTATGCTGTACTCCACATCCTGTGACTATATATATTAAATTATAATTGACATTCATTATTATTCAGCTTCAGGTTCAGGTATACACTGTAGTGGTCAGACATCTACACTGTCCATGAAACAAGTCCCTAACAAAACAAGTGCCCATCTGACACCCTACAAAATCTTTACATTATTGATTATATTCCCCAAACTGTCTTTGGTATCCCGGTGACAATATAATCAGGAGCGGGAGACAGCTTGGAGTTGGGAGTGAGGTGAGGGGAGGTATCTTCAGGTTGCCCAACCTATCTCCCCAAATCCTCTTCTCTTTTACTAGTTATTAATAGGCTTGGGGTCCTTGAATATTTGTGTTTCAAATGGAGATGATTAATAACCCCACAAGGAAAGTGTATCTCATTAATATCTTTAATAACTGTTGACCAATCCTTATTTTAAAAAAAATTGAATCAATTGTGGGACTGGGGAACTTGTTCGTGGAACACACGAAAGGCATTTTAAGAGATTATAGAGTTAAATTCCATGCTCAGATGTATTTACGTGTCTTGAGTAGAAATTATTTTCATCATTTAAACCGGTCTTGTTCAATCTCCATTTTTACCTGTCTTTGGTAGACCTCTTTTTCTCTCATTTATTTTCTATATTTTTCTCCTTACACTTTTTAAATGGTTGGCCATGCAGATTTGATCACTGAGGAAAACCGCCCCACGAAGTTACATATTTTTCAGAAACAACGTTTTAAAAACATAGGTTCAGAAATAATATTTGTTATATATATGTGAGTTATCTAAAAAAGTTCCCATATTATCTAATGCTTACTTACTTTGAACATTTCTAAAATGCTATTTAATATTTCCAGCAAATCAAACTCTATATCAGATTCCTTCCATAGCTTTGAAATAAAAAGTGCAAGGACTCAAGATTTCAGAGATTAAATTTATGAGTGATTTAGAAGCAAACTTTCCATAGCATTAGGTTTTCTGCCATGTGTCACTTCCTTTTGCCTCACTGTGTCTTCTTACCTCTCCTAGGCCTCAACTTTGATACAGGCAAATTCCATCATTTTTAATAATCCCTTAGACTCATACAGAGGAACCAGGGTTTGATTCCTGTCTGTAGCACATAGAAGCTGTGCCCTCTGCCCTGTGAACTAGGGCAAAGCAGTTTAATGCTTTTAAGTATGTGACATCGATAAAAATAAGTGGACTGTACAATTGCTGTGAAAATCAAAGAAAATATACATTTGGAATTAAGAGTGGCAATTATTATTTCTATATGGACTCACATGGTAGGTGCTTAATCAAAGATGGAATGAATAAATACTGGACTGGCATCTAAAATTCTGTGGATTAATGCTTGGAGTTGTATTGATTCGTGTCTTCAATTCTCATTAGTGTGACTAAGAGGCCCATCAACTTAAAATCGTTTAAAGTGCACAATATTGTAACTAGCCGTCTGAACCAATAGCTATGAAACACACTGTTGCTTTTGAGTACTTGAGACTTTTATGCTGCCATGCTAATTGGCCCTACAACTTTAAAGAAATATTCATGATTAAATAATTTGCATGATATTTCAATGTAGCTCATTGCAAAACAGAAAATCTACCATTTCTAAGGCATTGGTTGGAATGGTCTTCCTTATGTAATTATAAATGCCCCAGATGAGATTTGCTTTGAAAACATAATATTTCATTTGGTTTGTATGGTATACTACTAGTTATATATTCAGTATCTTTTTGCCACTACTTAGTAATAGAAACCTGATTTTATTCAGTGTAGTAGTATGCAGAGTTAAAAAAGGTAAAAACGCCATTTTTATTAAATATCAGTAAGCTGTTGCTAAACACTATTGAATAGGACAGTTTTAAGTGTATTACATTAAAAAACCCAACCAATACCTTAACTGTAATTAAGATACAGTAAAATACTTATATATATGGTATCTAAGTATATATGAGTGTGTAAATGTGTATAACAAACTATCATGTTAGGATGTAAAATGTTTGGAACATGACATCCTATTCAAAAGTTAGTGCTGTTAAGAAACGTTTTTTTGTTTGTTTGTTTGTTTGTTTTTAATGCATTAACATAGGATCTTTAGAATCAACAGCATAGGGGGTATAGCTTTCAGACTGTGGGATCCATTTATTAATTTTCAGCATGCTTGTTAAAATGTCTACTCATGATTCCTAGAGTCCCTTAGTTGTATTTTGGATTCTAACTCAAAGGTTATTCCCACATATTTTTGATATGTCATTTTTTAAGAATATAAACTTTAGCTTAAAAATATATTGAGAGACAAATACACACAATGAAACTTGCATATTAAAATTCTTCTACCTAAGAGCTTTGTAATGGAAGTGGAACATGTGAAAATGTTACCAGAACAGACAATCTGGAGGGTGTACCTGTAGTTACTTCTTTAGTCTCCCCTGTACCTAGGAGTAGCCATGTGACTCAGTCCTGACTAATATAAGTAGAAGTTTACCAGGTAAGTTTCCAGGAAAATTTTTGTTGTCACCATAATAAAGGTATAGAATTAGTAGGGTCATGTCTTTTAGTCTTCACCTGTTTTCTTCCTTTTCTTTAGAATGCCTTGATATCTGTATGTGGAACAATCATATGGCAATCACAAGACAAAGATAGCAGAGCAGGTGGAGACAAGGTGCTTTGACCTTTGGTGGCTTCCTTAAGCAGCAATGTTATTTTGATGTATAACTCCAAATGTCCTTATATCCGAGACAATAGTGACTGTTTTTGTCAGTGGCACCATATTTTGCCTTCCTATTACATATAGTCAAATGAAATTCTAGTTAATAAGGATTCCTTTCTCCCATTGTTACTTCATGTGCTTTGTAGCCTTGGAAGTTCTAACGGGGGAATTAACTCTTGTTATGTTCTTTACCAGTGAAGTATTTCCCTTATGAGGGAATGTCTTCAACAGAGGAGATTTTGTGGAGGGAAAGTTTGGAGTAGTGAGCATGCAGATAGACAGAGCAGTGAAATCAATTCTAGCAATTAGTTGGGGTCAAGTTTTAGAATCAGGTTGATCTCTCATTCCCTGGAAGATCTTCCTTCAGATGACCTCTCTTACCAGATCGATAAAAAATAGACATCATGTTTCAATGTTTTCAACTACTGTAATAAAACTATGTTGTTTAGGGTAACTCTGGCTGCTGTTAACAGATAGCTGGAGACTGTAATAAGAACAATCGTGCTTTCTGGCCTGAACAAAAATGTAATTTACTTATTGCTTATTTAATAATTTCAAGTAGGTGTTCCTGGTGAGCAGGTGACTCTCTTTCATTTAGTGATTTACAGAGAGATGCTTCTTTCATCTCATTTTCCCACATACTTTGATGTTATTTGCCTCCAGTCAACAAAGAAAGAGAGCATGAAGTAAGAACAACTTGTTTCTCCTAAACTTTGGAGAGGAAGTGATACACATTACTTTCACACTTCCACTTACATTCAATTGGCAATATGAAATCACTTGTGAATAGAAGCAAGGGTGCTGGGAAGTATCATTCCTGGCTTGACAACTAATTTTCTAGCATAATTTCTATGCCATAGAAGGGAAAACATAGGTGTTGGTAGACAGCCAGCATTGTAACACAGTCAAAATGAGCTCTGCTCAACAATATTAGGTCGAAATTATCTTTTATAGCAGTCCTTTAAATTATCGCTATCAAAGTTTCAGGTAAAAATAAACACATAATTAGAATGGTTTCAGTGTATATGATATAGCTTTCAACTATAACTTTAAGTTCGTAATAAGTGATTAATCTTCAGAATAATTAGTTTCATTTGTCAATACGTGGATGTTTCTCTCATAACGTTTATGCAGCAAAAACAATAAGGTTCATAAACTGGTAAATAAATGACAGAGAAATTGACTAATTTCCTAATTAATATTATATATAAACAACTTCGGTTTTATTCTGAGGGTGTATGGACCTAAAGACAGGATCAAATTCCAGATTCATTTTATAAAAATAAGCTTTTGGAATAGATGTGAAGGAAATCCTAAAGGTGAAAATTTCCAATGTTTTAAAATTTCTATTACTGTTGATTTTCACAGGCAAATAATGTACTGTGATTATCATGACTTTAGCAAATTTCACAATATCACATGTGGGACATCATTTTTGCATGAATAAAGCTTTAATTTTGTTAGCCCGTATATTTCTTCTTTAAGGAATAGTTCTTCCCAGGCCCACAAAGTTTATGTCTTCTTAATATGTCAATTCTTCTGACCATAATAGAATTTTAAAATGCTGGGGTAACTTAAAATTGTATTTGAAACAAGTACAACCATTTAAAAATTTTAAAATGCAAATAAAATAAAAAGAACACATTTTCTTTCTTTCCTTTCTTAATGCCCCCATGATCCTTCTGCTTTGAATGTTTTAAATCCACTATTTAATTCTACTTTGTGTTTTCATAAATTGTATGATAATATTCTGTCTTTTGATGCTCAATTCCTTATCTTACTCTTGTGACAACCAATTGATTGCAAAAATCCTATAGGAAAATGCATTATTCGTATATGAGAAATGAGAAGCAGTAGTGATTTTTTAACAGAGTTTGAAATCCCCTTATTTATATGCTAGTCTTTCTATCCATCTCCCATGCGAGAAATTGTTTTTGGCCAACAGAGATATTTTGTTGCTGTAGTGAAGGACACACTTATGTTGTGTTTATTGAACTTGTGTCAAACAATAAAATGAAAAATATGGGCAATTGAAATTTTGAAGTAGTTGGAGATTTGTAGCAGGTGATTCTTTGAGCACTGATGAATTTAAGGACTTAAGGTTTATATATAAAGAAGGATGACAACAAAATAATCCTCAAAATAATTTATTCTTAGAGAAATATGTATGTAAATAAATTTAAAAACTACATGAAGGTTACAATGAATGCTTTTGATGCCCTTGGTATTTTGCCAAATATCAAAAGGATCAAGAAAATTCTAACACATGCTAATCCTATTTTTCAGGGTTTTAACTATGATTGAAGCAGTAGTGTCACTCTGAAATTGGGACTACAGGCACTTTTTTTATTTCCCAAATGAAGTCTTCATTGACAAGATTTACCAGATAGGACCATAACTTTTGTGAGAGTTTCCCTGCCATTTTAGGTCACCAAACATTACCTTAGGCTTTGTAACCCTAAGAAAAATACATGCCCTTGAGCTAAAGCACCATTTTTGGGTCAAGTACAGTAAGGGGAATATATTAGCAAGGTAAATGATAATTAATCCTTCAAAAAAAATAAGATATGTATACCACATTCAGAGTTGCTGAAATAAAAAAGTGAACATTAGGCCATAGCTGACAAGACGTAAAATGCAATTAGAAGCAAATGTGAAACTACTTCTATTGTTTTGTTTTGTTGTTTTGTTTTGTTTTAAATTTGATCAAGAGGTATGCAATGTGCTCTTCATTATCTGAAGCTTGACGAAGGGGATAGCTGCCAGGTATTGTGAAGGGATGTGAGAAAGGAGCTAGGTTCTGTAGAAAGAAGCTAGGTTCCTTCGCAACCAGTCCTAATATTTTTATTGCCAAAGGCTAACCTAATATATCATTTAGAAAGGGTCATGGTAGCCTTTTTACAGTTTTTTTTTTAAAAAGCCACGTTTGGTCAAAGGTCTCTGGGCCTTCTATTAAGTTTCCAGGTGTCTTAGCAATAGCTTTCAAATAACCACAATGTTTGCCAACTCTAACTTTTATTAGTCTAGACATTAGGATGAAATAGTATCCATAGATTCTTCTAAACTGCTCCCTCCATTCTGTCAGGTATGAGTGCCCTATCTCCTCTTTGCCAGGTATTGCATTTGATGGTTTCCAGGAACTACACTGTAAGAGTGAGCTCATTCCTGAAACAGCAACTGCCAGAGGAAGGTGAGAGACATATGGTGGCCCAACAGTCATTCTTTCCAAATCTATATTAGGATGTTACATAGGAAATGTCTGCATTTCTAAATACATATCTAGTGAAATGAAGTTCATGGACCTTTTATTTCCTCAAATAACCCATAATTAAGACTTTTGTCTGAATATCAATAAAGCCAAAAAGAAATATAGAACTCTTAACTCATGATGTTATCCTATGAGAAAATTATTATATTAATGAAATTGTGAGTATAGAGAATTTATAATATAGGTTTGAAAAAGTGGATAATGCATATCATTTCCTGATATCAACTGAGTTTAAAGGGCTCATGCAGTCTGTGGGGTTAACTGTCTTTCACCTGTTTTGTTCTTGTGCTTTATTCATTTCCTCTCTTAATCTTGCGCATATTAAGTCTTCTTGATGAAAAAAATCATGATAGAAGACAATAAGAAGTTCTAGTATAGAGAGAACAAATAAGAAAACTGTGTGGAGAAATTAGCTTGAAAGTTAGGTATGTGAGGTTAGATGTGGGCAGCATGGTACAGTGGAAGCAAAAAACCAATGGTAGAAGCGAAAAACTCAGGTTTCTAATTTTAAGTGTATACTAGCTTGTTGACATGTGCTATAGGTCGACTTCTCTACAAGATAGGAATAATACGTAAAAGCTCTGAAGCCTCTGTCTTAGGGCGTTGCAAATGACAAACCCAATGTCGTTAAATTCATCCTGAAAAGATTGGAGATGCATATAATTAATATCAGAGAAATCTCAAGGGCACCTAAAAGTAATTATTCAAAAAAAAACCCAAAACCTTGTCAAAACTATGCCTACATTACCTCTTTTGGTGAATGATTACCATCCATCTAGTCATCCAAGGCAAAAACTATGGAAATCGTACCCAATGTCTTACACTTTTAACATCCATTTTAATAGTGTCTTGACAGGGATGCATGGAGAATGATAGGGTAGGATGTGGAGGTAGGCAACATTATCTTCCTTAGAGGTTCTCAAGCTAATCCGAACCAACCAGTCTTTGACATGTTGCTAACTGACATGAAAAGTAAAACGCAAGATGAGCCCATTTATTAATGTATTTGGGAGTCAGAGCCTAATGAGAAAGAATTTTGACATGGTACACAGTGGATTTCAGACCTGTTTGATAAATAGGTGTGGCCTAATGGAAGGTGAATTAAAAGGAGAAAAAGAAAGTTAACATGAATAAGCTAAAGTCTTGATAATGAGTGTTATAATGAGATGTAGGATCACAATGTTGCAAGGAGTCATAATCCCAGATATAATATGAAACCCACCTTATCTATTCCTTGCTCAACCAAACTTCTCACTCCTTACAGAAGGCAGAATACAGACGGAGTAGAACTACAGAGTTCAACAATGCTAAAGAAAATAACAGCAAAAGACTGATGCTTTGGTTTAACTGAGATGCCACCATCTTCAAGAATTGACAAGGAATGTGCCCCTTCACTAAGAATCTAAAACCGACAGATCATATATAATTTATATGTTTAATCACTGTGTGTACTCTCGAACCTCTGGATTTGAGTTGGCTATGTCTGGGAACACTACTTTCTGTGAGCCAACAGAATCCCACACATTTGTACTACTGGCCAGTGAGGACTAGGAGACAGCGATTGCGTTTAAGTATCTCTTGGATACTTGTTCTCACTTTTCATCTCTATTGACATTACTATGGTTTGGACTTAACTCAAATGAACTTTGTTCAATGCATTCCTAACTAACATAATCTCCTTCAGTTTTGTCCATTCTAAGCCATTCTCTATTCTGCTGCCAGAGTTATCTTTAAAACTTGAAGATCTGATCAGGTTACTTGAGTGTTTTATTTACTTCAATGGCACCTCCAGGCTTACGAAACAAAATGACATCCTTTTCCAAAAGCCATAAAACCGTGTCTAGCAATGACTCTTGCAATTTTGTTTCATGAATTGACTATGTGTGTATATGTGTATACAAGTATATAAATACATAATATATGTAAGTTGTATATACTATATATGTACATATACATGTATGTATATTCATACATATTCATTTTACAAATACTTTCTGAGTACCTATTATATTTTTCACTTTTACATGGGCACAGAGGGGTAATAAATAAACTCTCTCTCAAAGAAAAACAAAAACAAAAACAAATTAATAAAATTAATAACGATAGTGATATGTTCTGAGGAAAACAGAAGAGGATATGGAATAGAGACACTAAAGTGTGGAGAGAGCATAAGAACTATTTCAGGTAGGATGGTGACAAAAGTACTATTATTAATCACTGTTTTCTAAGGGAGGAAACTGAGCAAAGATAAAACAAGTGACTTACCTCAGATCACAGAGAAAACTGTATAGTTTGTAAGTGTCAGAATCTGTTACTAAGACAAGGAGTCTGGTTTTGGACTCTAAACACCATTCTATAGTATATGTAGGAATTTGTCAGTCTGGATAAGTATTTTATTGCTTCTAAGTTTAATGAGGAACTAATGTGAAGTGTTAAGCAAGGAAGGTAAGATTTACCCTTTAAATAAGATTCCTCTGGCCACTGTGTGTGTTTGTTTGAGAGGGTGTACTTTCAAAAATAGAAGCAAAAAAGATCAGTTCAAGAGGAAATGCAGCAATTCAGCCCAGAAAGTGTTGTGATTTGGACTAAGTAGTGGTAGGAAAGCTTAATGAGAATTTGTTGAATTCCAATGTATCTTGAAGGTAGAGACAAAATATTCATTGATCAATGAGAAGTAGAGATGATGAAGTAAGACTACTAAGGAAGATTTAATTTTGGTTCATTGAATGTGTGGATGGTGAGACTATTAATAAAAGATGGGAGGGAAGTAAGTTGGGAAGAGTTGTGAATAAGAGGATTTTTGCTTGGGAAGAGTTAAGCGAGGTACGCCTATTGGTTATCCAAGTAAAGAGTTGAAGTAAACAGTATAAAAATAAGTATTTGGTGCTCAGATTGGGACTAAATATATAAATTTGAACATCATCAATATTTGAATAGCATTTAAAGCTAAGGAGCCAAATGAGTTCATCACCTTGAAAAAGAACGTGGTTATCATTCTGATTTACTCAGTATATTCCAAACATTCCACGATCTCTTGTATCCTTGGAACTTTGCATGCAGTTAGGTGATAACTTTCCTGAGAAAATACATCTAATCTTTCATATCTTATCTCAGAATTTCCCTCTTAGTAAAGCTTTCCCTGATTACTTATGAAGAGTTAGGGACTGATGAAAACATTTATTTTATCCATCCATCCATCTATCCATCCATCCATCCATCCATCCATCCATCCATCCATCCATCCATAATCCATCCATCCACCTAACAGGCTTGTGATGGTTTATGTTTGCTAGCCTATGCTGGAAAGTTTGCTAAGCATTTGGGATGCTACAGGAAATACAAAATAGTATGTTGCCATCTATTAGAATTTTCTTGTCTACATACATTGTCTAAAGCTATATTTTTCAAACTGTGAGTTATAGCATCGTAGATCATTAAAACAATTTAATAGGTCTTGATCAGCATAAAAAAAAAGAAATTACATAGAATATATCAGAATACATCATGCATGACAATAAGTATTGCTTTGTGAATTACTTTTCCGCTTGACATATGTATTTACTAGATTGAAACATAACATGTATTTTTTTTTTTATGATGGACAATGTTTTAAAAACTTTGAATGACATTGCACTAGACCACTCACTACCATGTTTATATGTCTCCCCATTTGACTGAACTCGGTAGAAGAAGGAATCAGATCATTTTACAGATCATTTTACATTTGAATCCTTAGAACATAGCTCCTGATGTTCATCAGATAAGCAATAAATGTTTGTGGGAAAGATGGTAGGAGACAGAGAAGTCATAGAAAGCGAGACATTTGAAGGAGGCAGCAAAAAGCATCGGAGAAAGTAGGCTTCTACAGTCATGAGTGATTAGCAAGCTCTGGGATTTCTGCATTTAATGGGAAGATAAGTACAGAGTAACTCCAGAACAAGATACATTATAGTAACTGATTTTACCACAGAATGAAAGAACACATGGGTATCAAATTAAGTGAAAGTCTTTTTAATGTCCTGTCCGGTATTGGTTGTTATAAAAGACTGAATTATTGTTTTTATAGTACCAATTCCATTTGTTTTGAAAAATAAATAAAAATTAAATAGTTGTTACTTATTTGGTCCCCAATTAATTTATCTTACATTTTATCCTCTGGGCCACTGTGCATTTATGATTTGTAGATAACTGCTACATCCTTGGTAATAATTGATATCCTTAGAAGAAGGAAGTCTGCCTTTAAATGGAATGCTTAATCTCATAAAATGAAAAACAATTCAAACTATAATTACTTGATGTCAAAAACATTTCGTTGGCAGAAAAAATGTTAAAGCTTTTCTCCTGATATAGTCCTTGTTTTCAATTCTTTCATTAAATCCAAATATCAAGTAATAGGCCACAAGTATGCATTTTTAAAATGTAATCTTTTTCTACATAAAATATTTATTTCCTATGTCCTTTGGAACTGGTACAATAGTTGTTCATGTATGTTTAAATTTAAAACACCATCTTGACCACAAACTTTTATATAAAATGTACTTATTATTTTCACATTATTCATAGAAAAGAAGGCTAAAATTGAAAAAAACAAACAAACACAATTCTGAATATATAAGGGGCTTGATAATGTTTTGATTGAAAGAAGAAGAAGGGGTGGGAGGGAAAGAGGGTGAAAGAGAAAGGAAACTAAAGAAAGAAGAGTTAGGCTAAAAGTAATAAAAGGAAAATATTTAACAGCTACATTTTGCTTTATGATTAGCTTCCCTTCTCCCCAAACAACACCTTAATAATAAAGCTTTACCTAGAAACAGAAATAGAGAACACCCTCATGAACATGGTCCTACTTCAACACAGTCCATTCCTTAGAAGGTATTCATATTAAATTCTAGGATATTCAGACTTTTTCTATCTAATTATAGAGCAACATAATTATTCTTTTAAAATTCGATTATAGGTATCAGCAAGCATAGCAGCAGTGATGATGGGGCACATACAGGAAATGGGGGTAGGGATGTGCTGGGGAAAGAAAAGTAATCCCATAGATTCTTCCCCAGAAGAAAAAATATTTTATTTTGACTCAAACTCTTTGGGGTTGGAAGGAGGATTAAGTGAACTGTATGCCTAAAATGAAGGAGGGATGGGAAATCAGATATACAAAAAACAAAGTGGATGTCCCCTTCCCTACCGCTCTACTGCCACACATTTTCTGTATGGTTATATAATGTGTTTGGTCAGCACTCTGATGGGCACATCAATGTTAGATATTATACTGAATGGTTTGAAATGGAGGGGCTTGGTGCAACACCCTAGAAAGTGGAGAGAGATACATGAGTGTGGCAGGAAGAATAATGGTCTCCCAAAGATGTCCACATCCTAAACCCTAGGACCTGGGATAGGTTTTGTTCCATGGCAAAGGGAAATTAAGGTTGTATACATGAAGTTATGGTTACGAATCAGTGCCTTTTAAAATAGAGAAATTATCCTGCATTAATTGGTCTGTCCAAGGTAATCACAAGGGTCTTTATAAGTGGAAGGAGACAGGAGAGGAGGTCAGAGTGATGTAATTGGAGAAAGACTCAAGACTCTTTACTCTGTTTGTGGATGGAGAAAAGGTCCAGAAGTCAAGGCCTGCAGGCAGCCTCTAGAAGCTGCATAAGTCAAACAGATGGATTCTCCCTTAGAGACTCCAGAAAACAATGCCGCCCTGCTGACACCTTGATTTTAGCCCAAAGAGACTCATGTCAGACATTTGACCTACAGAACTGTAAGGTAAGACACTGTGTGGATTTAACTTTAATGAAGTATGTGAGGCTTATGGGAATCTGCAAAAAATGGTTTTGCTAGTGACATTCAGGCAAAGATTAAATATGTTCCAGAGGGGATGGTAGACACATCATTGAAAGTTTTATATTCCTAAAAGTATGGTAACACTTTAAAAAATTCAATTTATGTGTGTTCAATCTATTGTAAGGGTTACAACTCTGTATTTAAACTAGCTGCAACCTGTCATCAACTCCTGCTCTGTCCCCATCTTTACTGAACTATTTCTGCGTTCACCACCACTACCAGAGCTCTGTATGCATATGCACACACGCACACACACACTCATTCAGGGCTTCCCTATGTATGCCCATTAGTCACTTCTAAAATTTTTTCATATTTGATGACACCTATGACATCATGACATTAACAAATTCTTTATTGCTTGAAATTCCTTGTTTTTTTTACATCCGAAATACCATAGTGTCCATTTTTGTCTTCCTCTCTCACCACTCTTTAGTTTTTCTTTCACCTTCCTTAAAATTTTTACTGTTGCAAGGAACAGAGGCTCGCTCACCGTCATTTAAGTACAATGAGCAAGACATGATTTAAATGTATAGGGAGCAATAAGGGAGGTAGGAAGTCACGGAAATCTTAGAGCAGCAAATGTAGGAATTCCAGGCCTAACGGACACCAACACCGAAACGTCTAGAACCTTTGAAATGGGAGTTTCTGGATCTGCATTTTAAGGTTCCTCCCTTTACGATGCAGGTACGCTCGATCTGATCTCTGATTCGGTTGGTGTATCTTCTAACTTCTCTCATGACCACTTAAAAAAAAAGAAAAAAAGACTTTATGTTTAGAGCTGTTTTGGATTCACGGAAAAACTGAGCAGAAGATAGATTTTCCATATACCCATGCCCCGCCCCCGGCCACACACACACATAGCCTCCCCCACTCTGAATGTCCCCACCAGAGTGGTGTATTTGCTAAAATTGATGACCCTATATTTGATACATCGTTATTAGAGACCAGAATTGACATGAGGGATGACTATTGCTGTTGTACATTTTATGGGGTTGGATAAATGTATAATGACAAATATCCACCATTATAGTGTAATATAGGGTCATTTGCAGAGAAGAAACTTTTAATTTGAATGAAGTGCAGCTAATCAATTCTTTCTTTCCTGAAGTGTGCCTTTGCTATCGCATCTAAAATGTCACCCCCAAAGGTCATTTAGATTTTCCCTTATTGATATTTCTAGGAGTATTATGGTTTTGTGTTTTACATTTAGGTTTGTGATCCATTTTAAGTTAATTTTTGTGAATGGTGTAAGGTCGTCTAGATTATTATAATGATGATGATTTTTGGATGTGAATATCCATTTGTTCCAGCACCATTTATTGAAAGGACTACCTGTTTGCATGGTGACAGATGGTTACTAAACTTAGTATGGTGTTCATATCGTGAGATATATAAATGTCAACTCACTATGTTGGACACCTGGGACTAATATAATATCATATGCCAACTATACTTTCATAATAGAATGAATTAATTAAAATATTAAAAAATAAGACAAAATAAAAATAAAACATAAACTTTGGCCATTCACATAAAAAAAGAAAAGACTACCTGTTCCACTGAATTGCCTTTATTCCTTTGTGAAAAATCTGTTGACTATATTTGTGTGGGTCTATTTGTTTCTGGGCTCTCTTTTCTGTTTCGTTGATCTATTTGTCTCTTCTTTTACCAGTACCATATAATCTTGATTAAGGTAACTTTCTTATAAGTCTGAACGTCAAGTAGTTTCCGTCCTCCTGTTCTATTCTACTTCAATATTGTGTCGGCCTTTTTGGCTCTTTTGCCTCTCCATATAAACTTTCACATCAGTTTGTTGATATCCAGAAAAAAACTTGCTGTGATTTTGATTGGGATTGCATTGACTCTATCAATTTGTGAAAAACTGATGTCTAGACAATAGTGAGTCCTATCCAAGAAGATGGAATATCCCTCCCTTTATTTAGTTCTTATTTCCATTCATCAGAGTTTCATAGTTTTCCTCATACAGATCTTGTACATACTTGGTTAGATTTATATCTAAATATTTCATTTTGGGGGGTGCTAATGTAAATAACACTATTTTTACTTTCAATTTCTACTTGTTCATTGCCAGCCTATAAGAAAGAGATTCACTTTTGTATATTAACATTGGATCCTGCAACCCTGCTATAATTGCTTACTAATTCCAGGGGCATTTTGTTGATCCTTTTAGATTTTCTACATAGACAGTCATGCCATCTGCAAACAAAGACGGTTTTATTTCTTCCCCAACGTGTATATCTTTTTTCCTTTCCCGTCTTGTTGTATTAGCTAGGACTTCCAGTACAGCATTGACAAGGAGTGGCAAGGGGTGACATTCTTGTCTTGTTCCTGACCTTAGTGGGAAAGTTTCTAGTTTCTAACCACTAAGTGTAATGTTTGCTGTACATTTTTTGTAGATATTCTTTACCAAGTTGAGGATATTCCTCTTTGTTCCTAGTTTACTGAGAACTGCCTAAGCCAAACAATAGAATTTCATTCACACTATAGGATTGAGTTAATCATACACATTATGATTTTAATTTTTAAATTTATACCTCTATAATGGAATCCCTTTTCCTACTGGAAGATTTTGGGGCTTTGATTAACTAGATACATATATATAAATTAAATTTAAGGAATTCCTGTTTAGCTTCCCCTCCCCCCCCCAGAAGGTGTGTTTTGTTTGTTTATAAGATGAGTGCGCTGACCAACCCTCTCCATCATAAAGGTGGTGCAAAAATTTCCAATAAAGTTTAACGTTGTTTTTCTTTGGGGAAATTTCAAAATGGTGGGTCTTTCTGAGAACTAGACAGATTGATATTAATAATATATTTTACGATATTTTGCACTACACGTTATAGGACTCTAAAACTCAACAAATGGCACCAAGAACTGTTTCTCTCATACTTAGCAAGGTGATTTTTCCAAGTTCCTCCTCACTTTCACAGGCAGAAAATGAAACAGAATATTAGTTACAATAATGTATTTCCAGATGAGTCTACATGTGATTTAACTACAAATGCATATGTTTGACATAAAATCTTTTAAATATAACAGAACTTAGCAAAATCCAGCCTGAATGTAATATGTAATTATGTGTATGGATTTTTGAATGATGTTCTTTCAAATAAGAATTACATAAATGAAAACTGACACAGGAATCTTTAAAAATTCATGTTAGCTTCTACAATTCCAGTAGAACTGTCCAAAGCTTGCATGACTCTTTATTTATTGTTTTGTAATACACAAGTAAATTTAAGCTATTTGGAGCTTATAGAAATTGTATCAGAAGATATCTTCAGAGTGTCAGCATTTTTGAAAGAAGCAGGATATGAATCGTATATAGAAAGAAAAGCTGGATAGAGATCTCTTGCACTGCTGTATAGAACTGTTTCAGAGAAATATTATCTTTTGTTTGCTGTTAAGCTTTGTCAGACCTGAATCCAAAAATCATATTGACTTGTTGTCGGTAAATTGCATATGCTGGATGGATCTGTTTATACCACTATTGTATAATGCTTATTTAATTCTGCTTGCTTGAGATAGATAGGACTAGAAAAGAAGGTCAGATTTAACACCACACCCCTACCAAGTAACTCTTCATCCATTTTGTATTTTATTTATCAGGGAAAGAGAAAATCATCTCATAAATCTGGGCATGGCTTGCACAGTTTTCTCATGGTATACCCTGAATATGATTTCTTTCTTCGCTTCTACTATTAATGCTAAACTGTTGGAGTACATACATATATGTGTGTTCTAGGAGATGAGATATTAGTCAGGTTTAATTTATTAGCTGCTAAGTTGACATCCTTTACTCTGTATTTGATTACCTAAAGGACCCCAAATGGAAGCTGACATATGGGATCACAGCAGGACTGGTGGAACAGCTGCAACTCAGGCAATATTTCAAATTTATCAAGGAAATTGCTTATCTAAGTAAGATAACATTTTATAGTCATCCCATTAGGTTGAGGTGAATGTTTATACTTTTCTATTAGAGATGCACAGTATGTTCTGTCATATAAGCAACAAAACCAGTGGACACCCAGAAATGTCTTCTTGAGTTTTGAACTCAGATGGACAATTTACAGGGAAACGATGATACTTACCACAGAGGGAATGAAGTGTTCCAGTGGAGAGAGAGAATGAGGGGGAAGAAAGTCAGTTGTTATAACCCTGGATTTACAGAAGTAGGTACCGATTAGGAGAGCAGTCCCAGAGTTCTCTCTTCACAATGCATGTGGAGGCTGGAGAGGGAGAGGAAGAGTCATGTATAATTCCTAGGTTTGGGCGTTGAGAACCTAGGTGGGTGGTGGTGACACTACCTGAGAACTGGGAAGCCGGGGTGGGAGTGGCACATATTTGGTCAGAAAATCAAGATACGCTTGGTTATTTCATACGTGAGACAGCCACTAGACATTTAAATGGTGATGTTGAGTTTAATTAATTCTAAAGTGTAGGGGCAAAATCAAAGGTGGTAAGATATACACAGCCTCATAGGCCTTTAGTCCCTTTTTTCCAATAAGACATTATGTTTATTTCAGCCACTCTAGATTTTTAAATATTTGCTGTAACAGTCCCAATTATCTTTTTGCTTAAGAACTTAAAATAGCTCTGCAAAATAGCATGCAATATGAAGTGAAAACTCGCCGGCTGGGCTTTCACGGCTCCCTGTTGTATGACTGAGCTTGGCATAGCCATGCTCGTCCTTATTTTCCATTGCTTCCCAATGCACAGATAACTACTCTTATGATTGAGCTAGCGACCCCACTGGTCATCCCATAAGCATTGTGGATTTCTGATTCCTATTTTTTAAAAAATTGTTATTCTCTCAGCTTGGAAACATTATCTCAGAATGTTCAAGAGAACACTGGACAGGACAGAATTGGCTCCTGGGCTACACCAGTTATTGTCTGTATGAGCAAGGGATCCATCAAGCTTCCTCAGTTCACATCTGTAAAATGAGGACCTATTCCATGGGGATAATAAGATCACCCCTATTCCATGGGGATGTGGTAAGAATGATGTGAGAGAATGTTTGTAAATACTTGACACACATTGTAGCTACTCAGTAGATTATTATTATTTATCTTTTCCTTCCCTGTCCAAATGCAAAGTAACCCACCTTGAAGTCAAGCTCATGAAGCTCCGTGCAGTGCTCCTTAGCCAAGCCAAGGCTATAACTGAAAGCAACAGTAATACACACAAAGATTTATTGAAAAAAGACTATCATGCATATCCAAGGACAAAACACAGAGAACAGTTAGTCTGGTGAGGCTGAGGCTGGAGGCCGGGCCCAAGTGTGTTCTGTTCCAACTCCATAGCTGTGAATTCATGAAGGCTTATCCCCACTCTCTCTGTGCGTCCATGCGACCTTTCTAACGTCCTTGGGCTCACCGAGTTTCTCTGCTCATGAAGGATTTCTCCACTCCCTACAACTTGCAATTGCACATGCCTCTGGCTTGTTTTTATTTATTCCCACCATAGCTCCTTACGAGATTATAAGCCGCATGAATTATGACCCTTAATTTATATTTCTGTGACTTGCGGTTAAATTTTCCATAGACAGAATGTTTGGCCTAACCTCCATGATTCCTCTATGGTCATATGTCCCGCTGTATCTGCAGGGTACAAAATGAAGCTGTATGGTGTTAGGTTTACACCTTTCTCAAAGTTGTAGGCAAGACAATATAAGCTAAAAAGTTTTTTGTTTGGGGGGGTAGTACAGCAAGGAAAGTAATTTGTTGTCAGCGGCAATTTGTTTATAAGGAGGCGAAGGCCACTCAATTCAACTCAGGTAATAAGGGATTTAACTTAAAAGATACAAAGGAAACAGAGAAAGAAAGGTAGGGCATAAAATTCAGCTCAGTGACGTAAGAATTGGAAAATTGTCAGGCAAATTGTTTCTCTCTGTGTAAACCTGGTTTTGCACTTCTCTATTTTTCTCTTGGCAGACTGCTTTTATTTACTCATTCAATAATATTAATTGCTCATTCAATGTAGGCAAATAATGCATCCAGGCACTCTTCTAGGTTTCCTGGGCTTATTCATGGGATCAAATCTCCATCGTTTTGTCTTACCCAGAGTCTATCTTCACTGATTTAGCCATCCTCACAATGCCGTTTCCAGGGTTCCGTCCTTGCTTCTTTGCTCCCTCCACACTCATTCCCGTAGCGATCTCGTCCAGTCTCAAAGCTATAAATTCTGCTTATATTCTGTCAACTCCAAATTTATATCGCCTTTGAACTCTAGACCCATATATCCAGCTACCCACTTTATATCTCAATTTGGATTTCCAAGTGATAACTCAAACTTAAAATATTATTCATGATTTCACCTCCCTTTCCAAAGCTGTTCTGTTCACAGTCTGTCTCATCTTAGTGGACAGCAACTTTAGTTGTTTTTTTCCAGTTGCTCAGGCCAAAATGCTTGGTGCTATCTTCAACTGCCTCATATGAAATTAGCTAGTCTTGTTGGCTCCACATTTAAGAGGCATCCAACTATTCATCGCCTCTATCCCTAGCAGATAACTGTCATTTTTCACCCTAGTTCCTGCAGTACATTCTAACCAGTTTTGCTACTTCACCTCTGGACCCCACTACAATCTATTCTCAGTCGATTTCTCAGAATGATCCTTGTAACAAATAACTCAGACTCCCAACCCTCTGCTCCAAGCCCTCCTTGGACTTCCCTTCTCATGCAGAATGGAAGCCAGTGTTCTTACAATCCTCTGGGAAGCCCTCAGGATCTAGCCTTCTCCCCTTCTGGCTTTATCTCTTACTACTCACCTTGCTTCTTTCTTGTTCTTCTCTTGCTTCACTGATCTCCTTGCTGTCCTTTAACAAGTTAGACAAGACCATACCTCTGGGCATTTGTATTTACTTTTTTGTTTTTGTTTTTCTGCTTGCAATTTCCTTTCCCAAGATATTTTATGTTGTTCTTCCTTCAGATTTTTACTCAAATGTTACCCTCTCTGTGAGCTCTTCCCTCACCACCCTCACCACCGGTGTTTAAAATCCCTGACTCTCCCCCCTGCACTTCCTAACCCTGCTTGCTACTTTATTTCACTTTGAAACACTTATCAGCATTTGACACACTATGTCTTGCTTATTGATTGATTGGTTCTTTCCCCCACAGGTAGAAGGTAAATTCCACAAAGGCAGATTTCTGGAGTGATCCGTTCATAGCTGTGTTCTCAGTACCTAGAAAAAAATGCTTGACGTTTGCTAAGCATGTGACAATATACTCGTATGGTGAATTCATGAGTGTATTATGAATGAACAAGGAAATGGCAATTGGTCAGTTTTTTGTTTGGTTGCTATATAGGGTATTCATGGAGGAGAGAGAACTTTTCTTATATATCTAGAATATGTGAGGCAGTTTGTATTTTCTGACTATTTCACATAATCTGCTCTGTGTAGTACATACTATTCTTCCATTTTACCAATGAGGATGCTGAAATTCAGAGAGTAAAAGCAACATGCCTAGTGTAGAGTTGTAATGTGAACCCCATTGTCTCCCTCTCTAAAATCTGGGGTCCTTGTATTAGTACATGCTGCTAGAATTATGATTTCTATCTTCATCCCAAACATAACATTTCTGTTTCTCAAGTGATAATTAGTGCTTCCCTTCTCTTTTTCTTGCAAAATAGCGTTAGAAAAAAAAAAATGTCTGTAGATTTTACCTCCTTTTTTGGTGAACACTTAGAAGACAAATATTTTCACCAAAGATTGTGGAGTAGAGATTGTTCCATTACTGTTGCATTCCCTTCTCTGACAGTCATTAGTGGCCCTTTATCCTTTTATCCAGACATTTCTCATCAGGCCCTGTTTTTCTCCTGTCTCCACAGACTGTCTCTCTTCTTGCTTAAAAATTCAGTCTATTCTTGGGTTCTTGTGTCACAAAAACAATATTTTTCTCTAATGTTTCTGAGAATATTAATTGTAGGTTTTCTGAAAATTTCATCTGCTCCTTACCCCACATTGTCTCTCTTTTCTCTGAGATTTCTTTTTTCCCCTGTTTGGTTTCTATCTTTAATGTTATGAAGTTACCTTGGTTCTTCACTGGTTGTACATAACAAACAGTAAGTGGAAGCTTTGGGTACATGAGTGGAGTTTTACTCTTCAGGCATACTATAGGGTAACCCACTTCTAACTGTGAGTATGTGTAAATCCTTTCTCTTGATGTCTCTCCATTTTCTTCATCTAGTCTCTTGCCTGGTTGTGGCATTCTAAGAGCCAGTGTGTGGAGGAGGCAGGGAATCTCATCATCCAGTTTTCAGACTTCCCTTAATGCCTAGTTTTCTGTACAGCGTATCAGCTATCTCTTGGTCTGCAGGGTTAATTGCTTTATGGACAAAGAGGGCAGCGGTGTTAATCAATCCTCCAGCTTTCGAATTAGCACTGCTTCCTCCTCCCCCACCCCAGACTCCTATTCCCACCCCTTTAAAAGTATAAGTCTCCCATTTCTGAGTCTTTCTGAGATTCTGTGGCTCAAACCAGATTCATTCTTGCAGTTTTCTACACAGGCAGGCATATAGGGCAGAACTTTCTATATTCTTCTAAGTCATCTAAATCTCAGAACAAAGATCAAATAGTGTTTAAGCATCTGGGCTCTGTAGAGAAACTCCGTGGTTCAAACCCTGACTCTGCCACTTAATTAAGTGTATGAGTATGATATTGGGTAAATTCTTCAGCCTGTCAGGGCCGTCCTCACCTGTGGATTGTGGATAATAATAGTACCTATCCTTTAGGACTATTACAACAATGAAAGCCCTTATAAAAGTGCCTCGCACATAATAGATGCCAGATAAATGTTTGGATTTATTATGCACTTAAAATCTTTTCAAAATCTGCTGATATCTACCAACTACTGTTATCCCCTCTCCCTTTCTTTTGTTCTTATGGATTTAAATAGTTGTCCCTATTCCCTTATTATCAATTTAATAATGTTTTAGGAGCAAGTTGATATCAATGCACATGTTTAATACTCCATAATTAGCGCTATCTCAATAATGGAACTCACCCAAATCGACTCCCTTCCAACTATCAGTATTGTCATTGAATACCTATTTTGGTAATCTGCCTGGTACTTGCGTGCCTCTAGGAAATGGCTCGCTTTGCAGACCCCTTCCTAGGAACCTGAGTCCTATTACTGAACTCTAGCCAGACTACCGGTAGACAAGCATCTCTGATGGCAACTACCTGCCCACTTAGATTCCCCCAAATTCCCTTTGTCTGGAGTCACCTTCAGCATGCCCGACCTAAGGAGAGACTTCTACATTTATGTGTTGGAATCGTCAATGCCTGTGGCTTGTTTTCAGATCTACTAATCACTATGTTTTTCTTGTTGGCTGGGGGTGAAATTCCTTGTTTTTGTACCTTTTGAATTCTCCCCAGTTTTTAACTGGACCATGCGTAGGCATGTACTGAAATGTGACACAACTTCCTTTTTCACTTTTCCTTTCTTTCCATTTCTAAATTCTTGCTTCCCATTTACATGTTTTCTATTTTTTCTCATATTCTCTTCTCAGAAATTGGAAATAACACTTTTGGTAACTTTTAATAATCTGACTTTTAGCAATAGGATGACAGATGTGCTTATGTTATATCCAGTATAAATATGTTTCAGTGGCTGTATGCACAGGAAATAATCAGCAGTGCAGTATTGTTTAGGGAGATGTGATGGTCTTTCTCATTATTATAATAAGGCACATTTTTATTTTTATTGTACATTAACAAAACATTCCAATTTCACCCTAGTTGTACATTAGGCTTCATGTTCCAAAATGAGAAACAGTAATAGGTTTTATTCATAGTTTACTATAGTGAAAATGATTTTGTGGAAATGACATTTTCATAGTCACTCTCCCCCACCAATACTGTCATTACTATCAAATTAAGAAATATATACATATTTATTTAGAAATCTCTGTGAACATAAATGGTTTAAGATTGTATACTATTTACTCCTCCCGCCCCTGGGTTTTTGGGAGACACAGCTATTTAGAAGTGGACAAAAATGACCTAAAATTTCTAAAATGCATCTAAAATATTTAATAATGTAAGCTATTGAGTAGTAGAGAGGGACAGAAAATAGAGTGTGTACTAATGTTAACAAGTCAAAAATACTATGAATGGTGGAAGTGAGGCTCCTACGTCTGGAACGCAAAACACCACTTGCTAAATTGTCGTATACTGATGAGAATGCAACTACGGTTTTCTTTGGTTGTCCACTTTTGCTTACAAGTGCGTATACCACTGTGCCAAGTTTATTCTGTCTGTGAGGGGCCAGGCATCTTATTCACTGTGCAGAAATCAGCAGGTTTTTCCTTTATAAAGCTTTAATAAAACAGAAACCAACTTCTCAGTAACACATCTCATGGAAGGAAGGAAGGAAGGAAGGAAGGAAGGAAGGAAGGAAGGAAGGAAGGAAGGAAGGAAACTTGCCAGACTATTTCTCATTTCAATGTCCCCTACCTCAAGTATTGATTCACTGTTGAGTAGACAGTCAGTTTGTTACTATCATGTACACTAATGTAGACTAGTGTTTAAAAGATTGCTGTCTAAATATGGAATCATGTAGGAAATCAAATAGGAAAGTATTACTTCTAGTTTGAGTTTACGTATGTTCATTATTGGCTGTGTAAATGCTCAATCAAAACTAGAGGGAACAGTTTGTAGAGATATAGTATTTTATAATAATTTACTATATATATATATATATTTAAATGAAGGTCCATCCATCATGTTTTAATTTTATCATCTGCCTGTCTGACTGATACTGGAGAGACATGCATCATATTGTATCATATCTAACCTGGTTATCTTCGTGAATTTACATATTATACTCCATTTTACTTTAGCAACAACCAGCTACATAATTTTGCTATTGTAATCATTTTTTTTTTTTTTTGAGAAAATTTAAGAGCTCAAAAGTGGAGAATACAAATATTCACATTTTTTTGTCCTACATGTTTTTATTTGGTTCAGGAACATTTTTAGCACTAGTGAAAAATATCACTTCTTTAATAAATACTTTTCTGCAAACCATTTGATAGGAAACCATTTTGAGTTAGTGAGCCCTGTAAAATTATGGGTTAATGGATGCTTTTCATTCTGTTAATAAGCTTCAAGGCTTGTTGAAAAATGACACTTTTTAAAATTGGAAAAAGACATCTTACATCAAAGTATTATATCAACATTTCCCTGTCAAACACACCAGATTTAGGTGTTCTATAGCTCCAAGGTAAAGCTATCCCCTCTCTGAGCTTAGCTGGACGACTGAGCCAGTTACAGATTATACCAGAGTGAGCTGTTTCTGGCATTTTGTCAAAATGACTGTAGCTTCCCTGCAAATTTGTAAAGTGTGGTCGATGGAAGGAGACACTTTTAATTTGTTTCTGCCTCTAAGAGTCAGAAGAGACAAGCCAAAGAGCCATAAATGTTTTGCCTCTTTGAAGACTGATTTGAATGCCATAAAATAGGTCAAGTTCAGAATTGTGTAGAGCCGGTAACTTTGTAGCCAAGCGAGCTGTGATTTCTGTTCCCAGATGTTTTTATAGTTCCACTCTTAGAAACTGTAGAAGTAAAGTACCCAACTGTATCCCTAAGTCCAGCTCAGTTTGCTAAGCCATAGGCCACAGGTCAGATCTCACCTTCTGAGGTATTGCTTTGGGGCCATAGTTTTAAATGTTTATTATGGCTAACACATGACAGAAAAATCCCAATTTCCAATTTCTCTTTAAAATCAGAAGCACTGTCTAAGCTCCCATGCTTTGGGGACCAACTGGCTGGAGGGGAGGAGCTGCTGCTTCCTTTTGATGACTCTCAGGGCCACCATCCTCCTTCGGTCCACACATTTCGTTGCTGTGAACCAGCCTGGGCCCATTGCCGTTTAAGTTTGCAAAGCTTGCTTTGATGTAGGATAGCTGGTATCCTATGTAGCAGCAGTTTGATTGAGAAAAGGTGACTTTTGCTGCCCCATGCAGGGCGTAAACTGGATTTCAATCTCCTATCACTCCCTCAGCTGAGTGTCCTTGTGTAGTAGACAAGCGGCCCGAGCTCACCCAGGATACACAACTGGAGCCAACTGTGTCAAGGTAAAACGGGGGTTCTTCATCAATTTGTAATTTGTGTGACGGAGTATAGCTGAGCCAGCACACGTCAATGATCATCGCTTGAAAGAAAGGACGACGAACAAAAAGTGGAAAGTGTACTGCTTTGTTCTAACGGGACAGCAACCTTCCTGGACCACACAAGGCACACATGTGCTAGAAGTAAAGCTTTCATTACGATTTCCCTCAATGTGACCTTTTCTAAAAAATTCAAATCCAGTCTCTTATTTTATAAACGTGCATTTTTTTCACAAATGACCAAACCTCATGAGTACTGTGGAGTGACCCATGCTGACGGATCGTCCTTTGTTTTTACAACAAGCACTCTGTGGAGACATTTGAAAACCAAATTCTTCACACACAGTTCATTTTGTCACGTATGGTTATTTATAAATATCGTACCTGTTGGAGGAGGGGAAGGGATTACCTTTCTCCGTTTTTTAAGCATTGTGGAGAATCCCTCCACACACAGAGGCACTGCAAGGAAGCTGTGAGAGACCTTCCTGGCTTTGCTGCTGGCAGCTGCCTCAATAAGGTGTGAGACAGGCCTGAAGGAGAATGCTTTATCTGTGGTTTGCTTACTGATGGCTCTACACAAAAGCCTGATATTGATCTGGCAGAAGGGGCACCAGTAAATGCTGGAGGTGATGTCCTGTGAAGGATAAATTGGTAGAGTTATTTAAAAAGAAAAGAATTAAATTGGTAGAGTTATTTAGAAAGAAAAGAATTAAGTTCAATTTTCTATAGTGACTAATCCATAAATGCTTTTAGAGGGAAAAGCTTAGTATTCAGGTGCCTATAGAGGCACTGGGCAAAATTCCTCATGTACTCGAGGCAGGGGATCTAGGACAGATATTTATAAGATCCTTTAGCTTGTCAGCTGCACAGCGTGAGAAATATTTGCAAGCCAGAGTTATTCCTGCAGCAAACATTCAAGACTGCTGAGAAGGAGCAGTCTGTGCTTTGTTGAATGTGTATTATTCTGGGTGACCCTGCATTAGGTTTGTCTAAGATCGGATGCAAGAAAAAGGGAGAAAATATAGGCAGGAAAAAAAAAAAATCATCGCATCTATGGTGATACTGTACTGAATCTAGGGTCATATAATCAGATAAAAGAATGTCCACATTTGTATGATTATTTTTTTGCTAGTTTTATTAACCCCAGACTACTCAGAAGAAAGCCCAACACATTGGCAATCCAGCTATCTGGATCAGTCTCCCAGCTGAGCCATACCAGTGGCTCTCTGGGCCTCCAAAATGGAGGATGAAGCCTAGGGAAGGTGTATTGCGTAGTTTTCCATTTTAACACACTTCCCACACTCCCAACTCAATGTTTCAGAGATTGGGGTTGACAAAGCAAAGTTGTGAAAAGTACAGTCTGATAGTCACCTATTATCTGTCAAGTTAATAACTCCCTTAGGGTTTTTGAAAAAATGAATCCTTCTAACTTGACATTTAAAAATACTGCAGGTTTCCGCCTGTCTACTCCCTCCCTTTGTCCTGTTGCAGACACCAGTATCCAAATGCTATACCATATGCTAACATCCCACAAATATAAGATAGAATAGAGATGCTTCTGATGCCGCTTGAGGCTCCTCTCTACAAACAGTCCTGGATGTCACAGGCAGGAAAAAAGCCAACTAATTGTCTATTAAATCAAGCATTCTCATTGACTCAGCTTGACTCACATTGCATCAACATGTCAGTAATGATGGAACTTTCTGCAATAGTCAGGAGATATTTAACTACCCAGGGGGAAAAAAATCACCCCTTATGTTTATTTGTCTACCATTTTAAATATTTCCTGAGTTTGGCTAACTACGTTTGAATGCTATCTTTATAGATAGAATATGTGTTTTAAAAGATATTGACCCAACATGCCTATCCATCCTCATACCCTTTTCTTAAGTGAAAATAATAGTAATCCCTGGAAAAGTAAATGGTTGCAACATTCCTATAAAATGTGAAGCTGTGAATTCGATGTGTTCATTGGTTCCCATGTACCCCTAGTGTATCTCATGTTAAACATAGATCATTATCTTTCTCTGTGCCCATATTATCTCAAAATGAAAATTCAGAAATTCAGCATCATAAAAAATAGATATCTCAGGGTCTCCTTTTGCTTGATTCCTGTAGTTATAACACCATCCTTGTTGGAATATTCCAAGTCTATGTTTGCCTCTTGAACATCAAAGTTTTCATTCTCTAATAACTTGTTCTATAAACTTTCCTGCATGCTTTTTTCATATATGTCTTATATGTCACTATGTTCAGGCTTCTGTTAACTCATGATTGGATTTCTAAGCTCTTTTTAATGTATTCCTCACGTTCAGGATTTTTATCTTTGATATTCCATTTTTCCTACCATGTTTCTCCGAAAATAAGACTTAGCCGGACAATCAACTCTAATGTGTCTTTTGGAGCAAAAATTAATGTAAGACCTGGTATTATATTATATTATATTATAATATGTTGTATTAGACCCAGTCTTATATTATAGTAAAATAAGACCGGGTCTTACGTTGATTTTTGCTCCAAAAGATGCATTAGAGCTGATGGTCCAGCTAGGTCTTATTTTCAGGGAAACACGGTCTAATCTTAAGGTGTACAGCCACTGTAGTGAATCAAGGTATCATGGCATTTGGCTATTGGACACTTATAATTGGTCACATCAAATATAAAAAACAGTTTTCAGATCTCGAATTATTTCAGCTTAGTGTTTTACTGTCTAACTGCATTTGTTGGCTTTCGTATTGGTTGCCATGACTTCCCCTCCAGGTCAGGTAACACTTTGCATCCTTTCCTGTGACACTCCTGCTGAAACTATACTCAAGTTCTCTTCCATGCCTCAGAAAGTCTACACACTATTACTATTCTTCCACTTGCTGTCTCTCATTCCCCTTCCCTCTCCCGACCCCAGCTCTTTCAATGAATATTTAATGGTGCTGTTATACAAATAGAACATTAAGAACAAACACGAAAGGGTGGATAAAGAAAGGTAAGAAGAAGTTTGTAAACCAAAATACTTTTAGACTACCTCGTGTTACAAATAGCATGTGGTTCTGTACTCTGTTGCCTCCACACCATTTGCCACAATTATAGTCCCAGTTTTCTAATCTAAGATTTCGGTCTTCTGTAGTTTTTTCTGAAGAAAAAATGGTCAAAAACAAGGTTCTCCATTCAAAATCATGCTTTTACTACAGCGAATGACATGTTGTAAAGAGACGGTACTGCATTCCTAATAATTAATTTTTAAAGGAAGATTATGTTTTAAAGTAGAAGTTGAAAGATTTGTATTTCTAATAATTTCCCTGCGTTAGTGAACAGAGATAGGCCCCACTGCCACTGCCTGAAAGCATACCACGTGGATATGTATTTGGGGATGGATCTAGAGTTTAGTTAATATTCAGTGAGGTTATCCAACAAGAAATGTAAAACAAAAGCAAAAACAAAAGTGCTCCACTCCACGCTTTTGCAAAGGATGCATGGAACCCAGGATGGAAACAGAAGACCCACCTCATGGGGATTAAAGAGGGCATTAAAAGGGCATTAAGAAGGATTAAAAGGGAGTTTTATGCTGGACTTAACGCGTGAGTGAGACTCCAGTCCGAAGGGGAGGTGGGCACTGCCAGCAAGGGAATGATGTGTATTGAAGCAAACCGGCAGGAACAAGTGAAGGACATTTAGGGAACTGCAAGTTACAGGGCTTACGCACTCATGATTTTAATCACTTGATCGGAGTGTTTGAATAATCAATCTGGCAGCAAAGTAGGCTGGATCGATGAATCTCTGATTATATGCCTGAAGAATACTGGCGTTGTCCAGGCTGTTCAAATTGAGTAACTGTAATTTAGTTATCAGGAAAACAGGTATTTTTCTCAGCTATAAAGTTTTCTCCCACATTTTCTTTTCATAAAAACAAACAAACAAACAAACAAACTAACAAACAAACAAAACCTATCTTTTATCTGCCTACAAGTACCACATGTAACAAAAATTAAATGGTATTGATTTGACAGAAATGAATAAGCATAGTAACTGAAGTAATCATTTATGCTTAGTTTTAACGTTAGTTTTTGTGAACACACTGCATATGGTTGTGTTTTTATATTTTATGACATAAAACATTATATTTTGTTTTGAAAAATCTCCTGGTTTATAGGTTGAAATAAATCTGTAAACATTTCGTGACATCCACAGAATAGAAATGGCACTCGAAGCCCATCTGCCCAGTGTCACAGCTGCTCTGTCTCACACCATCGTGGCTTCACCTCTGTTATCAGCTCCAGATGCAGCAGGAAGTTAGTTCCATAAGGGTTCAGGTCACTTCACGCTGACAGTGTCTCATCATAAGGCTCACGTGTCTTTCATGTTTTCTGTCATGCGAAGGAGCTAACATCCCTAAGGACAATCTCAAGAAGAGGAGTGTATTAATCAAATAGTCTTCCCATGGACCCTGACGTGGTTGATTATGGGACCATTCTGTAGGATCTGCGGGAGGTCCCAGATGGATCCAGCTCCAGTGTGGTCAGTGATCCCATCTATAATGACATTGCATTGGGGATTTGCTCCCAAATCAACAATGTGAACACAGGTTTGTCTCAGGATCCACTTTTGAGGATAAGCCCTCTCCCTTAAGGGTGATCTCTCCCCATCATTGTTTGTGGGCCATTGGGAGATGAAAATAGTCCTGGAGGGGCAAGAAGAGCATTTTGGAAGCTTTTTTGCCATGACCAGGGTATTATTGGTCCTATCTAATGTAATACCAGCTGGGATGGAGCACATGCACTGGTTATTATAAAAATAATGTCTTACATTTGTATAGTGCTTTATCATATTCAAAAATTGTAAACATTTTAGGGTTCCTGTTTGTATTATAAATCCCTCTTTTTCCATCTATGATTCCACTTATATAAAGTCTAAAAGAGGTCCAAGTTCTGGTGTTGGTAGTCTGGTTAATGGTGACCTTTAGGAAGCAGTGGGTGGTATAATGATTGGGAGGGGGCACAAGTCAAATATCATTTTGATATGTTCATAGTTATGTAAAGTATGTAAGGCATGGATTATTTTTGTATTAGAAATGAGGACACTGAGCTATGCAAAGTGTAAATTGTTTTTTAAGGTCAGATAGCAAATGAGGGACAGACTTGACAAAAACTTTCCTACAGATCCTAAACTTTGCTACGGTGGAAATATATGATATATATATGTGTGTGTGTATATCTATCTATCTATCTATCTATCTATCTATCTATCTATCTATCTATCTATCTAGCTATCTAGCTATCTAGCTATCTAGCTATCTAGCTATCTATCTATCTATCTATCTATCTATCTATCTATCTCTCTATCTCTATCTCTATCTCTATCTCTCTGTCTATCTATCTATCTATCTATCTATCTATCTATCTATCTATCTATCTATGTATATATCAATTAACCTACCAAAACTAAGCTACTTTTAATTACTTTGCTGAGCTACATTTGTCACAGACTTGGAAAGAGGTAAATAAATAATACCAACTTCCCCACTCAAGTTCTGAATCAACTGAGATAGGACAGAGACTTGGCAGATGTGGACCAAAATATTTCCTTTATTTCTGATGAAGCAGAAATTCATGAATGAGGGCTTATTTGTTTAACTCCAGAACTAGAAAGACCTACCCCCGTAATAGCCATAGCTTTTTACAGCTGGTCACTATGTAAAGGAAAGGTGGAAGGGACTGGACGTCACATACCAAGATTCTCCTTCAAAACACATTAGTAAGATTAAAGACACTTTGCCTCTAGAAAGGGAAGTGTGAAAGAGCAGAGAAACACCAGGGATCTTATGGTAAAAGAGGACACGAGGAACAGTGAATAAGGTAACCCCCTAAATAATGTGATCACTCATGAATTCATTAATAACATGTACAGAGTGAGCACTGTTTCAGGTACTTAGGAATATGGTGATGAGCAAGACAGAATGTTCCCTGCCTTCTGACGCTGGCTCGAATTGGAAAAGGTAAAGCAGCTCCATTACAAAATCAAGAATTTACTAGTTTTTGATGAACTATAATAGATGATGGTAAAGTGTGAATCTTCTAATGAATTAAATGAATCTTCTAATGAATTAAAAACTTCAGCCTATGAATTGCATGAAGATGTATATGTACTGCCTTTTTATTGCATTATGCTATTAGAAGGGAAAATTTCACATCTTACTCTAATATCAGATAATCTAATACCTGAATAACCATTTCTTTGCCTACAGATAAAATATTTACCACCCACTTCAAACCTCTGCATGCATACCATTTCTATTGCAAAGTGAAATAGAGGTCCCTCTCAGTGGTACAAGCACTGTTCATCAATCCACCCCTCGTCTCTTCTTTCCCTTTTGAAAAGACACACATTTAAACATTTCTGATATTAAATCCATCTTAAATAAACAAGCATCACACACACACACAGTTTGACCCAACATGCCTATCCATTCTCTTTCTTGTTCCCTTCACAGGAAGCCTCTAAAAAGACAGGTTAGTCTAAAATCACACCTTCCTACTTCATTAATTCAGGCTTGTGTCACTACACAAGTACACAATTTAGTTCCTAATCTAGCCCAGCCTCTTTTCTTTATTGTCTCTTATCATGGATTCACAGTCACCCTGAGTAATGACTGTCTTCCCAAATGTTTCCATGCTGGGTCAGGCCTCCGTACCTTTTCACATGGAGCTTCTCCTCTATGTGCAATGTGAAATCCTCATCCTCTTTATCTTGTGGAGGCCTTACCTTTCAAAAGAAGCCTAAGCGCCACTACAGGTTTACCTTCTGTTCTCAACTGAGTAAAGGACTGTGCTTCTTTAGAGTTGTGGATACCTCTATGATTTCTATTGTTTACAATTTGTTAAGGTGTGTTTTATGACCCAGGATATGATCTATGAATGTCCCATGTGAGCTTGAGAAGAATACATCTTCTGCTGTTGTTGGATAGTCTATAAATGTTTATTATATTCAGTTGATTGATGGTGTTGTTGAGTTCAACTATGTTGTTACTGATTTTCTTCCTGCTGGATCTGTCCTTTTCTGAGAGTAGGGTGTTGATGTCTCCAACTATGATAGTGGATTCATCTATTTCTCCTTGCCGTTCTGTCAGTTTTTGCTTCATGTATTTTGATGCTCTGTTGTAAAACACTTACATGTTAAGGGTTGTTATGTCTTCTTGGAGGATTGATCTCTTTATCATGTAATACTGATCTTTATCCCTGATAACTTTTGTTGCTTTGAAATCGCCTCTGTCTGAAATTAATGTAGCTACTCCTGCATTCTTTTGGTTAACATTAGCAGGGTATATATTTCTCCATCCATTTACTTTTATTCAATACATGTTTTTGTGTTTAAAATGGGTTTCTTGTAGACAATTTATAGTTGAGTCTTGCATTTTGATTTACTCTGATAATCTCTGACTTTTGTTTGATGCATTTGGACCACTGATATTAAAAATGTTTATTGATATAGCTGGATTAACATCTACCATATTTATTATTGTTTTCTATTAGTTACCCTTGTTCTTTGTTCCTATTTTTGTCTTCCACTCTTTTTCTGCTTTTTGTGATTTTATGTGATTCCATTTTCCATCCCTTCTTAGTTTTATCAAGTATAGTCCTTTTTAGTGGTTGCCCTAATGTTCCCACTATGTATTTATAAACTAATCCAAGTTCACTTTCAAGTAATACTGCATCACGTGTTACCGTGAATACTACTATATAAATTGTCAGTACCTTATAAAAACAAAATAATGCTTATTACTCCCTCTCATCCCTCTGCATCATAGTATCATTACTATCACTCATTTTCACTTATACATAATACATATATATATTTAAGCATACACAGTTGAAGATATGATTGTAATTATTATTTTGAACAAACTGTTACCTGTTAGATCAATTAAGAATTTTTCAAAAAGTTCTTGTTTTACTTCACTTATTTCCCCTCAGATGCTCTTTCTTTCTTTATGTAGATGCTAGTTTCTGACCTATATCATTTTTCCTCTCTTTAAAGAACTTTCAACATTCCTTGCAAGGCAGGTCTACTGGCAACAAATTTCTTTAATTTTTGTTTGTCTAAGAAAGTCTTCATTGGATAATGACACCAGACACAGAATTCCGGGTTTACATTTCTTTTTCTTTCTCAGTACTTTTAATATTTCGCTCCACTCTCTTCTTGCTTGTACCATTTTTGAGGAAAAGTTGGATGTAATTCTTATCTTGGCTTCTTTTGAAGTAGGGTTGTTTTTCATATGGCTTCCTGTTTTTGATTTTCTCTAATTTGAAAGTGATATGTCCAGGTGTAGTGTTTTGTTGTTGTTGTTGTTATTGTTGTTGTTTACTTTTGTCCTGCTCTGAGCTTTCTGGATCTGTGCTTGGTGTCTCATTTTGGTAGGAGGAAATTCTGTGATTATTTTTAAAATATTTCTTCTGTTTGTTTCTTCTTGTGGAATTCCTATTAAGCGTATGTTTCACCTTTTGTAGTTTCTCTATAATTCTTAGTCTTTTTTTTTTTCTTTCCTCTTTTCAGTCCTTTTTGTCTTTTCTGTTCAGTTTTGGCAGTTTCTACTGAGATATCCTCAAGCTCAGAAATTCTTTCCTCTGCCATGTTCAGTGTGCTAAAGGACTCATCAAAGGCATTCTTCATTTTTGTTACATACAGTGTTTTTGATCTCTATCATTTCTTATTGCTTTTTTTCTTAAGATTTTCATCACTCTTCTTGTTTGCTATCTACTTTATCCATTAGAGCCTTTAGCTTGTTAATCATGGTTATTTTAAATTCCTGGTCTGGTCATTCCAATATGCCTCTCCTACTGTATCTGAGTCTGGTTCGGAGGCTTGCTTTGTCTCTTCAAATTGTGTTTTTTGTTTTTTTTCCCCTTTTTTTTCCTTTTGGTATGCCTTGTAAGTTTTCCTTGATGGATTTGGTAAAAGGAACTGCTACAAATAGGCATTTAGGATTGTAGTGGTGAGGTGTAGGGAGACAGGAATCATTCTTTATGATTAAGTCTCAATCTTTAGTGAACCTGTGCCTCTGGACTGTGAACTTCACAAGTGTTTTCAGGCTTTTTCTTGCCATTTCAGGTGGGACAGAATGGCTAGAGCCAGCTGGAGTTGGTATTTCCTTCTACTGGGTAAGTTAGGCTCTGATAATACCTCAGAAGATGAGGCCTTAATTACCAAGCAGTTTCTCCAGATGATAGGCCTTATTTATTTAAAAGAACAGGGCTGTGGTATATTTCAAAATGGTTCCTTTTCTCTTCCCCCTGCTGGAAGCATGAGGGGATTTTTCTCTTATATTTACAATTGACCCTTGAACAATAAGGCGGTGGGGGTGGGGGGAGGGTAGGGGCCAGGACCCCAGCAGAGTCGAAAATCCACACATAACTTTTGACTCTACAGTTGGGCCTTCACATCCGCAGATGCAACCAACTGTTGGTTGAAACAAAGGATTTTCAACCCACAATTGGAAATCTGCAGCCAGAAATGAGAAAACACTGTTTCCCACCTACAGCTGGTTGAATCCCGCGGATGTGAAACCAGGTCGTGTATAAATGGACCTGCGCAGTTCAAACCTGCGTGTTGTTCAAGGGTCAACGCTGCTATAAAACCTGCTCCAGCTCCTGGAGGTAAAACTCACAAAATTGTGGAGCCCAGTTGGGACTGAGTCCCCGGAGTTTTTACCTCTCTGACTTGTCCCTAATGAACCTTACAGCAATTCAGCAATTACAGTTCAGCTTTTCTACCCCAGCACCGGTTCCAGTGGCTGTTCTTACTTGTGAGACTCTGCTCCAGTAAGTTATGACTCCCTGTATTTGCTTGTCTGTCTGTCTAGTCTCAGGGGCCTCAGTTTGCTCTGTGTCCTCCCCTCTGTTTGGTATCCTAGAAGAGTTGTTGATTCTTCGTTCCATTCAGCCTTTTACTGGGTGTTAGGATGAAGTGCCACTTATTCTCCATTAGAAATACTAGTTATTAATCTCTTTAACTTCCCAGATGTGAGCTCTTACTGGTACAGACATGGGTCAGTTGCCGCCTATACCCAAACCCTAACATGGTGCCTTTCTCATGATAGGCTCAGAAAATGCTTGTGGGATGAGTGAAGGAGTGGTTACAAAAAAACAAAAAAACACACAAAAAACAAAAACATTCAAAAAATGTTGTCTATGACTTTTTAATGAGACGTAATACACAGATGTGGTTGATGTAGAACAATTATATTTGATTAAAAAATGATTAATCTGTTAACCTAGACACAATACTTTTAAGTAAAGAGGAGATTCTGCATTAGGCAATAGAGACTGTATATGACTTATATACAGTGTATTCTGTCCATTTCCATTGTTCACAAGTGACGGTGAAGCAAATGACAAAGAGATAGAAAAGAGGTATGAACAGTGAAGGAAAAGGCAGAAATGAAACTGGAGACTGAGAAAATGGATTCAAAGTTAAGAGTCAAGCTGTTTCCAACATAAGTAGCATTAGAAAAAGCATGGGGAGATTTGATGTACAAGGGAAATATGATTCAAGAGATAAAAAGATTATGAAGGAAAGAAGACAAAGTCTTAGGATCTGTTGAAAATGAAACTGCTATTGAGTGTTATAATTGTCTTGGGGGGAAATGAGGAAAGATAAACATAGTTTCTAAAATAACTTAATTTCATAGTCCATACATTCTTTCCACAGTATAGTTAAGAATTTTCTTCTAAAAATATTTTAAACCTCTTTGAGAGGTGTGCTGTTGGGAAATGAACAAAGTTTTTTGATAAGACCTGATTTATGTCTTAAATTCATCACTTACTAATTGTATACCTTCAGGCAGGTGTTTTTCCCCTCAGACTTCACTTATTACCTGTTCAATGAAGATAATTCCTACCTTGAAAACTGAGTTCTTGACATAGCAATATACATGCTTATTGATATTTAGTAAATTTCAGTTACTATTAGTATGCCATTAGAACATTATGTACTATTAATGTTAATGTAGCATTCACAGACGGGCGTGCGAGCGTGCACACACATACATACACACAAACACACACACAAGTTTGTGAATGATTCCTATTTACTTGTGTCTTCAGCTTTGTCCTCTCCCTGAGGTCCAAGTCCATATTACCAACTACCTCATAATCACACAGTTATCCGGAAATGAGAATGTCTAGAAGTAAACTTCCATTTCCCTTGATGCTTCAGCATCAGGGTCATAGCTGGATGCGTTTTATCAGTGAATCAGATCTGAGCATATGTGAGCATGAGACTAAAAACCAGAGTGAAAACAGGACAAGCATTGTGTGAACAATTAATAATCGAGGTGTAAGTTGAGTTGGGAAATGCAGGTGTAGAATTTTGGCTGTGAAAGAGGTGGGAGTGTCTGGATTTGCTTGTGACATGTGCATTGGCAAGTTAACCAAAGCACAGGAATGGGAAAAGCCATTAGCTAAAGCAATGGCTTTTTACTAACCCTCATTGCTGTTTAAGCAAATTACTGTTTTCAGTGCTCTTTATTTAAGAACATCTTAATATCAAGTATTAAGTGTTTTTAATGTTAATACAAAAGGAACATCTCGTAACCCTCTGCTAACCACCCTTGCTTGTGTTAATTGTTTGGCTAGGGTTTCCAGTGCAATGTGGATAGGGACAGTGATAGTGGCATTCTTTTTGTACTTCTCATTCAAAAGGGAGTACTTTTAATATCACTGTATTTAGAAGGTACTTATTGCAGTGATTTTTCATGTCTATAATCTTTATCAGGTCAACTACTTATCAAAAATTCACCCGCCTACACTAGAACAAGTTAACAGGGAAAGCAATTGTATTTTCTTTTTTAATTAAAGTTTATTGGGGTGACAATTATTAGTAAAGTTACATAGGTTTCAGGTGTACAATTCTGTAATACATCATCTGTATATCACATTGTGTGTCACCACCCAGAATCAGTTCTCTTTCCATCACTGTATATTAGACCCAGTTTACCCAGCCCCTTTAACCTCTGCTAACCCCTAAACTATTGTCTAGGTCTATGAGATTTTGTTTCTTTATTGTTTGTCTTGTTCTTTTGTTGTTAGCAATTGTATTTTCAATAACACAAGTTTTTTTCCAATAACACGAAGAGGAATGAATGTTTTGTGTTGTTGAAATACTTATGTAATCATTGCCTAAGAGACTACAATGTGATGAATTCATGATTCATCTGCAACATATAAACTAGTAAGAGAAATGGCTTTGGTTTTAAAAGGCTGAAAATTTTTCATGAGAAAAGGCATAAGTCCCAGAAATGAAAATTTTGCAATTCTAATTAGAGTTCTATCACAGTAAATCCTTTAGTTGCCATTTTCATATTTGCATATATATTTCAGACTTACAAATATATTCAGAATAATTCCTCAGGGAATCCTACTCTCTTCACTCTGAATAAGGCTTTCATATTTATGACCCCACATTACTTCGATATGAATTCTAAGATTAAATATGCCAACATTATAGGATTATTCTATATTTTTATTTGGTTCAATTAAATTCAAGTTTATATTGTCAATTCCTGTCTGAGATTTATACTCATTCTTGGAAAAACTTTAGATACTGATATCATTTAGTATTTATTTAAATAACTAAAGTATTTTAAATGTAAATTGAGATTTAATCCTAATATAAGAAAATAAGACACTAATATATTGAGCGATCAGGAAATGCTGTCATACAGAAGTAGTTAAGAGCATAGACTTCACAGGTTTGCTTCCTGGCTCTGGCACTTCTTTTCTATGTGACCTTGGATAAACCAATTAACCTATTTGTGCTTCAGTTTTCTTTCCTGTAAAATGGAGATATTAATAATGCCCTACTCAAAGAGAGATTTTGAAAATTTTAATGTGTTTTTATAAAAAAAAAGTTTTAGAATATTCCAGACACATGGCAGATATTCTGTAAGTTTTGACTACCATTATCATCATCATTACCATAATGTCATGGAATAAGTGACAAATTATAATTCTGCTAGTATCTCAGATGTTCATATTCAACTTTTAATAAAACATTAATATGATTGCTAAAGAAATGACTATTTGCATTTGCTGCTGTGTCATGCGGGAGACCCTGCTCGCTGCACCATTTGTCGTGTGGGGCGGTCTGCGGGGTCTCTGCTCCCGCTCCCCACATAAGAACGCAGGACATGGTGAGGCCAAAAGGGAACACCCACGGAGCCATAAGTAGGGGAGTCATGTCACTATATTCTTGCTGGCGGCATCCGCCTCTCTGCAATCAGCTCTTGCTAGCTCAGCCACCATCTTCTTGCCAGCCCCATTCTTTTTTCTTTCTGCTAGCGTAGCCACAGCAGTTATATTAGTGGCCAATGGCTCACTGGTTACAGCTGATGGCCAACTAGCCACAGCTGATGGCCATGCAATCACAGTTAATGGCCATTTACTACCTGAGCCAGGCACCTGTCTATGTGAGGCCGAGAGCCTGGAAACTTCTTACTGGGGCTCTGCCCCCACATGCTGTCAGTAAGTAAAATTTTGAGCATAGTATGACATTATTATTTGTTACAATTAAAAATAAAATAAGAGAGGAATATGGGACAAGAGAGTTTCCTAAGAAGACTAGAATTGTATCTGTTGTCTTTACCAATTATGATTTCTATCAGCTATCTATAGAAAATTCACATGTATTTCTATGTGCTTTATAACTGGCAACCATATTATCCCTCCTGGGTTCGTCTTC
Organism: Rhinolophus sinicus; assembly: GCF_036562045.2. Taxonomy (NCBI): domain Eukaryota; kingdom Metazoa; phylum Chordata; class Mammalia; order Chiroptera; family Rhinolophidae; genus Rhinolophus; species Rhinolophus sinicus. The sequence continues at coordinate 101,411,223 of NC_133757.1, forward strand.
TTTTGGAAAAAATGCTCAAGTTTCCATTGCCATAACAACGGGCTGCTCTCCCTAAAACAAGATATGCTCTGAGTCAAAGTAAAATTGTTTCCATGGTAACTGCTACATATTTAAGTACAGCAGCTTGGTTTTTAATCAGTAAAATTGTCCTTTGTCAAAAAGCAACCACATATTGTTATCAATATAATTATATATATTTGGGGGGTATGGTATACGAATAAAGTAACATAGATTCTTAACAATGTAAACACAAAACTGATTAACCTTTTTACTAGTTACAGATTCTTGTTCATAAAATAAAATAAAAATTTCCATCATATATGCATATGCCAATTCATAGCACATCTCTGTACGAATATAAAATGGTTTTATTTCTTATATTTTGGGATTTAAATACAGTCCTGTCACTGAAAACGAAAATGCCCATGGTCCAAATCTGTTTCATTTCTTAATTCTCTTTCATAAACAATAATGTCCAACTCTGTTAAATGTGCCGTAAGTTTTATAATAATTTCTTTTATCCCTTTTTTTGTGTCAGATAAGCTCTTAATCAAGTAAGTGAAATAAATTATTTTACCTCTTCATGTAAAGCATATTTAGAATTGACTTGGTTATTTCCTTTATTCCCATTGATTTGCTTTTTGATGATTCTTCTTAATGTGCGAATAAAAAGGGTGAAACTATGGCTGACATTCTGGGAATTAAAATTGGGAGTGGTTGCCGTGTTTACATTACCTGTCCAGTAGAACAAAGTGCAGGACAGTTTCCTTTAAGTGATATCCTCCTGGTGAATTCTAATTTCTTATTTACCACTGTGGCAAAGACCATATTCTTTCTATTTAGATAGGATCTGGCTCTGTGATTTTCTAGCTATGTGACTTTGGGTTTAAATATTTTCATTTGTAAAATGAAATACCTACATCATAGATTATCAAGAGACTTAGATGAGATCACGTGTATAGAAGGCCTAATACACATATTGTCTCACCTAACAATACATAGTACACTGACTGTGCTCAATTGCTAATAGCAGCTATCACCATCTTTATCAAGAATCTGACTTGAATACTAAGAAGAAGAGGAAAGTTACTGGTATTTGGCATATATGTACAACTCACCAATGCTTTATTTTTCATTTTTAATATTTATAATATAATGAAAGCTTTATATAAAATATTAGATAATGTTGCATGTAATATATAATTAAATAATATAATAAAATAGTTTTTCAGCCCTCTGAGATCAAAGTTAAAATACTTGATGTAGTTTAATGTTATTTTAATCACCCTTTTGTTTTTTTCTTTTTGAGATGAATCAATCTTTACTTTTCTCTCACAATTCCAATGGTACCCAGCAGATCAGATAACTGTAAGCTAAGCTATATCTCAGATTTTCTAGGACATTCTTGAATTTCAATATCCTATTTCATTGTTCCCATAGGTATAGCTGTGCCTGTTAGGCATTGTGTCCTGATATGGGGGCAAAAAAATATTGTCACTCTAAATGCGAGACTTGTACTGTCTCTGACTTTGGATCTGGCAGGTAATTCTAATCAGGATTCTAGGTCTCAGAGTGCAGATGGCACCTCAGCAGGGTCATTGCACTGCCACAAACACAGGCAAAGTCCCTTGATACCAACCTACCTGACAAGAAGCTTCAGAGGACAGCAGGTGACCGTTCTTTTTGTTTGTTTCCATGAAAAGGACAAAAAGGGCAGGTCATCAACAACCTAGATAATTGACAGCCCAATCTGTTATATAGTTAAATTTTAACACCTCCTGTTAGATCTAGTCCTTCAGATTACTTCAGTGATTGCGATATAAAATAACATGAAGGATGGCCCTCTGTCTGCTATATGCTGCCTGTCCTGAGAGAAGAATAAAGAATCAGAACAAACAGCCCTGAGGTCATCTAATTGAAATCTAAATCCCTCATCTGACTGGCCATGGTCAAAGGTCAAAGAAATGCCAAGTAGGGTTGAGGCCACATTCCTTGTTCTCCTACGATACTGAGGCCCCAACTTTAAAAGAATCTTCAGTTCCTCACCTCTCTTCCAACCCTTCTGACTATCGAACATTATTTGAAATTTCATGAGAAAATCATCTATGCATCAATGTTTTCAAGAGGTTTGAGGGAAAACAAGGCAAAGAGCAGACAAGACTAATGGTACTTGAAATTCTATTTTAGGAAAGAAAGGATTTGGACTTGGAATAGAACCGAAAGAGACTGTGAAATAGAAAGACAATTATGGTATTGGGGTAGAGAGCAGGATAGAGGACACATGGAAAAAGTCTCTCAATAAAAACAGTTACTTGGTGCATTAGTTTCCTGGAGCTGTGGTAACAAATTACTACAAACTGTCAGGCTTAACACAATAGAAATTTATTGTCTCACGGTCCTGGAGGACAGGAATCTGAAATTGAGGTGTTAGCAGGCCCATGCTCTCTCTGAAGGCTTCATGGAGGGTCTTTCCTTGTCTGCAGCTTCTGGTGATTAATGGCAATCGTTGGCGTCCCTTGGCTTGTAGAGGTATCACTCCACCCTTTGCCTCTGTCTTCATGTGGTGTTTCCCCTGTGTGTATATCTCTGTGCTTCTTCTTTTCTTATAAGGACACCAGTCATATTGGGTTAAGTAGGCCCATTCCAGTCACATTTTGAGGTTGTAGGAGGGTCATGAATTTGGGAGGCACAGTATCCAACCCAGTACATCTGATTTTCTTTTCCCTTCCCCTATATCTTATGCCCAATGGTAAAATTTTGAAAAGAAGAGCTGGGGATATTTGCAGAACAAGTCAAAGGCCAAGACTCAGGAGTGACCTGGAAGGATGCCGTATAAATATATAACCACAATTTGATTGTGTAATTGTGGACTGGCTGCCACACTTGGAAAATAAACAATAATCAGATAACTCCAACAAGCTTGATTCTATTTCGTGAGACATGATGAGTGGAAGCAACACAGATGTGAAGTAAAAAGATTTAATTTAAGATTCTGGTTGGCAAGTTGCATTTCTAAGAATTTTCATAGATAAATAGGGTTAAAATTTACTCACCTACTGTGAATATCAAATGAGATAACATTCATGCATGACACCTTGACAAACAATTCCCTTAGTAGTTTTTTTCCCCCTTTTTAAAAAATGGGCATATTGATTCATTGTGTGGTCCAATTTATAGGTCTCTGCCTCTTGTGAGAAGAGGTTTATATTTATTCAATCCAGATCAGAAATAAGACCTGCCTTTTCTAGCCATATAGTAATATTGAAAGAGAAAGAACCTCTTAGTTTATAGTTTTTCATTCTCTTTTTTTCATAGAAATGAGCCTTCATTTGGAAAAGAAAAAAATTATAAACTCTTTTCAGATGAATTTGACTAAAAATGTTTGATAAGGCCTGTATTATATACAATATATATTATATATAATATTATGTGTAATTATATAATACATACAGAGGGTGCCAAAAATGTTTACATATTTTAAGAAATGGAAACTATATTAAAATTGTAATAATATATACCGATAACAAAAGAAGAATACAAGTCACTTTGACTTCTGCAATTACATAGGTGCTCAAAGTGGTTACCATCAGCGCCCAGACACTTCTGATTATGGCAAACTACTACTTGAGCAATGTTGACCAAAGTGTCCACTTGTATATGTTGTTTTTTTTTGGCACCCCCAGTATAAGATAGAAGTGGAAGAAGCAGAGACACAGTAGAAGAAGTGAAAATAGTCGAATAGAAGTAGAAGTACATATTACCATGTTTCCCTGAAAATAAGACCTAGCCGGACCATCAGCTCTAATACATCTTTTGGAGCAAAAAATAATATAAGACCCGGTCTTATATTACATTATATGATATAAGACTAGGTTTTATATTATAGTAAAATAAGACCGGGTCTTATATGAATTTTTGCTCCAATAGATGCATTAGAGCTAATGGTCTGGCTAGGTCTTATTTTTAGGGAAACATGATATATTAACCAAAGAGCTCACTGCCTTGCAAGGATGTAAATAGCAGATATGCCAGTTTAAGCATATAGTCTCCTTTACATCTGCTTGTATATGAGCAGGAGTTTACAACAGAGGATCTGCCCCGAGCCTTAAAATTTTGCTGCTTTAAAATGCAGGTTCTTCATATAGCCTTTGGATCCTGTTTATCACACAAGGATCTGTTCTGCACGGAACTGCTCTGCTATTAAACTTCTGAGTGGGAGGCTAGAGCAGTACATGAAAGTAAATCTGGTAAACAGTGTTTAAAATTAGTATGTGACAACTACAATTTTTTTTTCTTTTTCATGGTTTCCCTTGGGCATTAATTAAATACAGCATTTTTAAGCCTCTTCTCTTGCCGAATCATTTACTCCTATATATTAAAATATTCAGACTGTGAATGCAGCAGACAGCAAACTAATGACTATTTCTGAAATAGCAAGGAGTTGGGTTATACCCAGTCTGTAATAGACACCGGTAAAATTGAAATATATTTCCATTAACATGCAGAAGAGTCAAGTTTGAGAATTACTTCGTTTGTGGCTGTTTCTTGTTGTTCTAATGGGGAGTTAAAATTAGGGCATGTTGCACCTACCCCTGAAAAATTCGCTCTCCTTTCTCTTCTCCCCTCCCTACCTCCTTCCCTCTGCTCTCCCTCCCTCCCTCTCATTCCTTCCTTCTTCCCTCCCTCCCTCTGTCCCTTTTTTCCCTTCCTTTCCTTCCTAACTTCTCTCCTCTCTCACTCTCCCTACCTCCCTCCCTCTCTTTCTCATGTAGATAGTTGAATTCTGCTGCTATATTGATGGTTTGTGCTTTCTCTTTCTATTATGTGTGTGAATGGATAAAGATAACTAAAATGATTTGAAAAGAAAAACCTGCGTCACTTTTATTATACAGAACATTTTGCTTTATAAAGATACATTGCTATTAATAGTAACATTTAACTATTTCTATGTATTGACTTTAAATTGACTTGTAAACATGTTATTAAATGTTTATTTTACAGACAACATATTTTTATGCAAGCAGATTTTGTGGCACCAGTTTTTGACCTAAAAACCTGGTTTCTTTCAAAAATAATATTTCGAAGCTTTCATGCTTAAATGTGTGCACACTAAAAAGATTCATTTTGATGAGTGCCTAAAATCAGAAATGTTCTAACATTTAGAAATATTTACTAAATAGCTGCCTTTATCTATTCATCCATTTATTCTATTAAAAAAAATCACTTCCTAACTACCATATCAAAATACTTTGACACACTGCTTCATGTTACAGAAAATGAAAAAAAATATATAGTTTCGTGTTTTCATGAATTTTAATCTGCTAGTGGATATAATGTACTAGCATATATTATCTATAATTTAGGTATGAAAGGTACACATATCACCAGCTAAAGAAGTTCAGGGGAATTTCTAGAATGGATATTTGGCACACATATTAGGAAAGAGAGAATTTTTGAAAAAATTATAAGGCAAATGAGAGATTTGTAGCAATGGAAAAGAGCTATAAATCTGCATGACCTACACATACGAAAAAATTATAAGTATGAGTTTCAATGAATGACTAGCTAAGTGTGTTTTGCTGCATGTTTGTGATGGTCTCTCCATTGTTCTGAGGAATGGAAACAGGTGCTAGGTTACTGAAGTATATCCTTTTACACTGATTAAAAATACATCTTTAGAAAAGCAACAAAGTGGGGGTAAAATTCGAATAATATTTATTCTGTCACAGTAGTTTAGTCTGCAATGTTAAAAAAGATTTGTTCACAGGGTAGTAAATCTCTCTCAATAATTCATTTAATTAAAAAAAACTAACAGTTTTATTGTGTCATTCCTATGTCTGTAGGAAATTGGTTCTGATAAGAGGTATCAAGTATTGAAAGTATTCTGAAAACTAAGCAAGTACTCTGATTGTCTTGGGATTCACACTAGAGTATAATTCAAATGACTCTGAGTGGACCAAGATGAAATGACATCTCTTTTGAAAGTGTCAACACAAACAGACCAATTCCTAGAGTCGTCGACAAATAAGGATAGGTCATTTACTATACTATGACCATCTCAGATTAAAAACCAGAAATAATCTTTCTATCTTTTTCCTGTTTCTATCCTCACATACCACTTCTCAAATTCTATTTGTCTGCCATGGATGGGACAACGACTTATGCCCATGTTTCATAGGTTGGCTATAATCCAAGCAATCTCTAAAGTTAGAATGAGTCTTTGGTTTAGGCATAACCTGACCCATGTTACGTTTAGTTGCTATCCATAGGTAATGATATAAGATGATAATAATGGCAATTTTAGTTTCAATAGTAGTTTGTTATTTACAGATATTTTCTCATTGGAGTCCCTCATGAGATGTGTGAGGCAGATTGTTATTTATATCATACCTGTAAAGATATGAAAACAAGATCTTCAATGAGCTGCCCACGCTCAATCATCAAATCAGTACGAGAGCTGAGTTTGAAACAAGATCTGACCTCTCCAAGTACTGGAGTTTGTCAGTGACATCACACTGCTATGTATACTTTCCCTCTAACTCATGGCATGTTATACTTATTATAGATACTGTCTGTGAATATTGAAAATTATTTGAGTCAAAGAATTAGGCCAATGTAGATGAATGAAATATTCATCTAACAAGCTAAAAATTTCTCAATGGAAAAGTTCTTCAGTTTACAAATAGTGATATTTTTGTTATCGGTGAGAAGGATATGGTTGTTTTATTTTGCATAGTCTTCAGAGTTCATTTCCAACTAATGGCCAGATTTAACACCTGCTTCTTCTGGACAACAGGTAGTCGAACAGGCATTCCCATTTTCCAGTTATGTTCCAATAATGAAACTTGGGAAATTACCTAGTATTCCGTGACTTGTCCAAGGTCATTCTGCTGATAAGATGAGATAAAAAGGCCCAGTGCTTCTACTATATTGCCTAAGTCCTAAACTATATTATTTCCCCGTTGCTTCATTATTTAACTAGGCAAAGAGCTGTGCTTTTTGAATGAAAGATCATGTTTTATGATGCTCTGCATTTGCAATTAATGCACATATTATTACCTGTACATCTTTGGATAAAGATTTTTAATTCAACCAATAAAAACAATTAAACCTTGATTTTTACTAAATACAGTATGTATATTGGCTATTTGAAAGTTAGTGTAAAAAGAATCACCAGTATTCGAGTTTCCAATTTTTCACGTACACAATTGTAACTTTTGGAACTAAGCTACTCGGCAAAATATTTCATTAGAAACATTTCTTCTTAATGAAGATAGGAAGGCATATTATGTCCTTAATGAGAAAGAGTTAGGTTGAGGTGTTTGGGTGGCATTCACTAAACTAGATTGTTTAGACAATCTTACCTTGTATGATCTACTAAAAATAGACATTATTCTTGGTTTGGAAATCAGGAAATGATTCTATGAACAATTTTTTAGATTGACACTTGGAAGACAAGTAGGAAATGGCTATGGGAAATATAGGAAAAGATTTCTAAACAGAGAAGCAAGATGGAGAGTGCAGTGGGTCTTCAAGGAATTTAAAAGATTGTGATTGGTTAGAACAAAGAGAACATGAGATACAATGAAGTAAAGAGCTAAGCTGTTTATAATGTAAAGAAAATGTAGTGAAAGACCATTCAGTAACTCAGGAATTTTTATACAGCATAATAGGAATATGTAATCATAAACATGGATATACATGTTAACTACAATGGTTCTATATTATTTAATTGACATTTTGAAATATGAGACTAGCAGTAATTTGTCATATATCACATCTCTGTGGTTTCAATTCCTAGCTCTCTAAAACTGAGAGCTATCATTTAATTAAGAGTATTTACTTTAAATCATACATTCTAATATCCTTCAAGCTATTCTTGTCCAGTCAGAATTTCTGTTGAAGCTTTTGAAAGTGTAACTGAAAACTTTTAACAACAAGCCAAATAAATACACGGTGATATGGCGAGCAGGGGAAAGATAGATTGAAGCCACTCCCACTCATCCAATTACCCACTAGAAGATGAAGTATAGGTACGAAAGCAAAATAAATATGTGTCGCACCATTGGGAGAGAAAAAGGAAATATGACGGTAACAGATAACTGGTTTTAGGACGATTTTATAACAGCTACTTTTTCTCTACCATTTTCCCCCTTGTTCTCCCTCTCAATCCTGCTGGGCAACTACATTATAGTCACAAACGAATATGGAACCAAAAGCAGTCTAACTAGAACTGTAGGTTAAAATAATAAGTAATACATTATATAAGTTCCTGAATGTCATTATTCAGGAACATCTCAGTGTCTTGAATCTTTGTTATATTATCTTCTTTTAGAATAATTATAAGTTAGCTGTTTTCCATTGTGTTCACTGATTGTTGCTGAACACCAACTGCATGCAGAGTGCTGAGCTGAACGTGAAAGGTATCAGAATATAAATGAGGCAAAAAGAGGGCACCTTGGGGATGTAACTGCCATGGGGATTAGGGCTGAACACAAATCATAGCTCCTCAGTCAATAAGCACGGTGGTTTTAACTTAGCACATCTGTCACTGGGGAGTCTCCACCCTGGTGGGCTTCAAACACTGGGGAAGCAGATAGTATTTAGAAGTAATACAACTAAAGACAATGGCTCGAATCCATGTTTTGCATTTATTGTATGTGGCTTTGTTGTTTTTTTCTGAGAAGGTAATCCTTTAAAAAATCTTTAAATGTAGACCTTGTAAATTCTTTTGATTTTTTAGTCTGCTGTTTTAAAATTAAAGTAAGTTAGATGTGAGTGAATAGAGTACAATGGAAAGCAGAAAATTTTTTCACTAAAGTGGGGTGACAGGTCTGGGGCAAGCTGCTAAGTGTGAAACAGAGAAACTGTATTATTTGTAAATGCTTTGGAAAAGTGCATTGGACTGGCTATTACCAAGTAAATGTATTATACTTACCCTTCCGCAGAAAGCAACTGTAAAATATGACAAAATATATGAAGTGACTCCTTTTAGGCATTAAAAAACTGGCGATATAGGGATATGATCCTTGAGAGAAGGAAAGGGTAAGAGGAGAGCTTCACAGTTACCCCAGATTTTTGACTCAGGGAGATAGAACCCAAACAAAGAGCAGCAGACTTTTGGGGAAGAGGAAGCAGACACCAGATGTCAGGGTTACGAGGGGTCTGGACTTATGGGGCAAGGTACCAAAGACTTAGATCTGCAAGAAAAAGAGGCCAGAAATCTGCAAAGGTGTTTCCTCAAGTCTTTGGCCAAAAACTAAGCTGTGTATTCTCAGGGTGAGATTCCATGAAGCCTGGAAGATAGAAAACAAAAAACAAGAAACTCTCCAGAGGACTCTGAGCTGAACCGAGATCTCAGAAGTCAAACAGTGCTGGAAGATACCAGCTAGACTGGAGGGATGTTGGGTAACCTTTCAAATATTTAAATGACATTTTAGAATGACCAAACCTTAAAAATGGTGCTACTCTAACCCTAGGGTAAGGGCTATTGTAGACTTGTTCTTACAAAGCTTAAAACAAAATCCTGTTTTATTTTATTTCTTCTTATTATCTAGATATTGTATTGTCACCCAAAAATTATAGTTTACTTGAGTACATTTCTCACTAGTTAAATCATAATTCACTTTACAGTTAATTAACTAAGGTACAAAGGTCATCTCTTCATGTATGATTTCTTTTAAAAAAAGTCAAAACACCTTATTTTCAATAAAGAAAAAGACAATTTCTGTGTGAACTTCAAGCACAATATTTCAGTAACAGTGCAAATCAATCACCCTACCCTTTCTTGAGCTCTTCAAAGAATTATCATTCAGTCCTGATTTGTCTGTATGACTGAATAATACATGTGCAATTTTTATTTCGGATTTGAAGTAAACATTAATAAAAAAATCAATAAATTCACTACCTGCTAGAATGGAACTCAAAATTCTCTAATGGAAAATGAAAACAGAATCTCAGCAGCGTAGCCTCTACAAGTCCATCACTCAGTAAAAAAATAACAGACATACAAAGAAGCAGGAAATGCAAGTCAGAAACAGAAAGACAAATGCTGTGTGATTTTACTTATATGTGGGCTCTAAAAGATTTGAACTCATAGCAAGAGAGAATAGAATAGTGATATCCAGAGCTGGGATACGGGGGAGATGAAGAGATGCTGGCTAAGGAGTGCAAACTTTCAGGTAGTAGATGAGTTAGTTCTGGGACCTAATGTACAGCACGGTGGCTATAATTAATAATTATTTTTACTTGAAACCTGCTAAGTGCGTAGATCTCATATGTTCTCACTACCCACACACAAAGGTAGCTATGTGAGGTGATAGATAGGTTAATTAGGTTCATTGTGATAATCATTTCACATTGTATAGGTATATCAAACATCGCATTGTACATGCTAAATATACAATTTTAATTTGTCATTCATACCTCAATAATACCTCAATGAGTCTGGAAAAGAATATATAAAAAAACATTCACAGATTGAAAGTGAAGGATGAAAAATATATAAGGCAACTGGAGTAGCTATATTAATGTCACAGAAAACAAATTTCAGGAGAACTAGTATCAGATATAAAGTGCCATTTCATAGTGGTAAAATTTCATCATAAAGACATAAGTGCATTGAAGAAGGGCTAAGAAGTACTTCAATAATACAAAAAGAAAAATAGGATATTTTGCTTCTTTTTTATTTTAATACCCAGCATTATTCTCAGAACACCTATACCTATAATTGCATATCAATCTTAATAATGGCCATCGCTTTCTTTTAGGATTTTTATGATTGTGGCAGACAACTTGGTTATCTGCACAATAATCACTTGCCCATTCGTCCTTACTCTCAGAACCCTGATTTTGTTTGAATGGTGATATGGCTCATCCCAGAGGATAAATCATGGTTAATTGAAGTCAGTGAGAGGAATCCATTTTCATTTTTCTAATTGTGGAAATAGATACAGGCCTTGTGTTTCTTTTCTGGTAAAACATTGCCTTACATATCAGAGAGTTCTATATAGAGAAACCCTTTTTGTCCTATGCCTTTCACTCCTACTTGGGGTACTTTTGTGTGAAATGTTGCTTAGAACTGCAGCAGGCATTCTGAAGCCTGAGGGACGGCATCACTGAATCTTTGGATGGAACAGACAATGTAGAATCTTCAGTGGATAAACTAAATCTTAAATGACCTATCTCCAGACTCACTTCATGATAGAAGATTATTAAATGGCTTTTTTTCTTTCTTTTTTTTTTTTTGCTTAAGTATGCAATCCTTGGGAATCCTGTTACTTTTCAGCAAAGACCTTAAAGATTGATATTTAAGAATAACACTATCAGGGCTCCACAAAATATCAAGTTATATTTTGGGCTATGTAGTCAATATGCAGAGCCTAGGGAAATAATTTACCTAGATATTTAATAGTCCATTCTCCCAAAGTTGAAAAAGCTGTTCAATAAAAAGTGTTTTTAGTTTAATTTTTATTAGAAAGTAAAATGCTTTGTACCTAATCCACTAAATATTCCTGCTATTGTATATTTTCAAGCAATGTCATATATTCATTAAAATAGTTACAAAATTTTTTCCTAATGTTGTATTTGTTCCTTTTATAGTATACTATTTTCAGGATAATTTTGGGTTTTTATATTGACTACTTTTATTCTATTTGGATTTTTATAATGGACTAAACAAAACAGGTTACTTAAGTCAAATGAGCTAAGATGTGCCTTGTGAGAGACTGATGGCATAATTGCCTAATATCCTTCTGTTTTTGGCTTCTTTCTAACTGATTTTCAAATGGTGAATCTGTGAGTATAAGCTCAACTGCCTTTCCTTGGGACTTTTCCTCTTTTTCTTAAATACATAGTTCATATTTCAACTATCTGTATTATTTTGTGCCATTATAACTCTATGCTCAGTTATTTTCAATACATTTTTTAAAAACTGAAAATTAACTATTTTTCATCTTTCCTTTTAAAATTTTATTGGTTTATATATTTTTTGAATAGTTTCTTTTACACTGGTAAAAGCGTATCCTAAATAAAGAAGTTCCATGCTCCATTTATTCCTTCTTTCATTCATTCATTGACTTTTTCTTAATTTATTTGACAAATATTTATTGAATACTTACTATATTTAATAAAAATATTATAGACACCAAGGTGATTTTACATATATAATAGTTTATTTTTATGAAGTAAACACAGAAAATAAAAGTTATAACTTGTAAGTTCGTTATTTAGTTGAGTTAGTAATTTAAATGCTGTAAAAGCAGTATGTGCAGGCCATTATAGTAACACAGAGGGGAGACATTTGATTTAGTCTTTCTGAGATTAAGAGTGGGAAAGATATAAAATACTGCTTCCAGTGACATTTTACCTTCATTTTTGTAGAGAATTAATTGATGGAAAAATGGCCAAAGATTGCATTAATCATTCCTGTCCCATAGAATGGTGTCTGTGATGATGAAAATGTTCTATATTTGCATTGTCAGGTGGCCAGTAGCCACATGTGGGCTATGATCACTTTAATTGTGGCTAGTGTGACTGAGGAACTGAATTTTTAATTTTAATTTATATAACCATATGTGACTAGTAACTATTATGTTGGACAGTGAAGCTCTAGAAGAGGGGGGAAAAGCACAGACAGGGGCATATGAATTTGAGCTCTGTTGATTTAAGTATGACGTGGTTGATGCTTTGGGAAAAGAGGATTATATTTCAAGTTATAGAGGATTTAGAACTATGCAAGAACATGTGAAAATTCAAATCCTAACGGCAATGGTCCCATCAGTCTTTTAAGAAAGAAATGGTAGAAGCCAATGCATTTCAAAACACCCTGATGACAACAGAGGTGGGAAGGATTGAAGCCCAAAGAAGATTAACCCATATGATACATTTTGAGGGTAGGAACTAAATCAGAGGGAATGAAACAGAAATATATATATATATATGTATATATGGAGAGAGAGAGAGAGAGAGAGAGGAGAGGGGAGGGGAGGGGAGGGGAGGGGAGGGGAGGGGAGAATATATTTATAATGATGTTTGGGAGATAAAATTGATCAGACAAGGGAATACACTGAATGTGAATTGTGAGGGAGAGAATATTATTAAGGATGACCCAGGTTTGGTTCAGAGGAAGATGTGTTTAATTTTACATAAATTGAGGTTGAAATGGACCTGAACTTCAGAAGATGTTTGACCTCTAGCAATATTAAGAATTGCATCTCTGTCTTCTTGGTTGACTCTGATAAATGGTGGAGTGCCCCAGGACTCAGCACTATTCTTCTCCCTGTGCTTTTCAATCTGTAATCTTACCTATCACATGACTTCGTAGACTGATGACTTACTGAGTATGTACTTCCACCAGAATAATTCCACTGATCGCCATACTCATATACTTATTGTCTACTTGATAACTCTAATTGGATATCTACTATGCATTTCATATTTAACATGGACAAAATAAAATTCTTAATGACTTCCACCTCAACGTTTTCCCTGGTAGGTACTCAAACCCAAAACCTGGGACTCATTCTTCCTTCCATTTCTTAACCTCCTATCTCCAAACTCTATTCAAAAATAGATTCCCCATCTGTCCAGTTGTCTATACCCTCATTGACATTTCCCATTTCAAGTAAACATAAGTTGTTAACTGAATTATTATCATATCCTCCTGCTTGGAACTCTGGCTCTTCCTCTTGACCTTATACATTCTATTCTTCAGCAAGCAGGCGAGTGTAATGTCAAAACAAATCTAATTATGAACACTGACATGAACTAAAACTTTCCACTGCACACTGAGAATGAATTCCAGTCTCTACATATTTTGTCTCCCACTCTCCCTATTTGTCTCCTAGCTCCAGCCTCCTTAGCTTTCTCTCTGTTTCTCTACATATCAAGTTTATTTTTCCCTATAACCTTTGTTCATGCTGATTCCTTTATCTGGAATACTTTGCCTCTCATTTTCTTGGTCACTCACTACTTACCATGAAAGTATCAGCTCAGTGTGATCTTTTCTGATAGATTGACTAGTCTGCTCTAGTACTACGGCAAAACAGTGTGTTGCATTATTTATGTCACACAACTTATGATATAATCATATTTATTTGTTCAGTTATTTATTTCCTCTTTTCTACTACCAGCATGTCCTAACTGTAAGACAAAGGACGTGTCTCTCTTGTACTGTTATTTCCAGGAGACATAATAGTCCCTGAAAACTAATGAACATGCAGAAACTAATTAGTGAATGAAATAATAGCCTGCTATATAAGAAGTTGAAGAAAAGGTACAAGGTGCCACAGCACAAGAGGATTTAAATATTTAAGTAGAGACTAGAAGAAAGAAGGAAGACAATCTGGAGAAGGCAAAATAAAGACCATACATCTTAATGCTCCAATACATGTAGCAGGGTTTGGAACATGGTACAATACATATATTAGTGCACGCATTAGAAAAAAGGAGTTAAGCAATAGTAGTATTAGGTGATTAGGTGCAATTATTTGCACCTCATACCTTCACAACAACGCTATGCGGTACTTTTTTCATGTGCACGTTACGGATAAGGAACGTAAGCTCAGATATGTAAGTTACTTGCTCAAAGTTGTATACATAATGGGTGGCAGAACGAGGATTTTGACCCAAGTTGTCTGACTCCAAAGTGTTTAATCTTTTTACTATTAGCTCTTTTCAACATTTTCCATAAAGTTAAGAGCTTATGAACAGACTTTAGATTTGAAAATTCTGGCATGTAGGAGGAGGTGGTTATTGAAGTGGTGATAATGCATTCCTTATTATGGTGGGTTGAGAAGTGAACAATCACCTGGAAAAGGTTGGTTGTAAAGGAATGGGAGACCCATTGCGGTACCCAGGGAGATAAGCAACTTATTTTTGTTGTCATTGTTAATTTTATTTGCTTCATTTGCGATCAGAAGGGCTGTGGCATGTTAAATTCTTAGGAAGACATCAAAATAAAGGAGAAGAAGGGAGGATTTTAAATACACAAGAGAAGGGATAATTAATGGAACATGGTTATATAAAAGTATAGAGGTGACAAAGACACAGTTGGATAATTGGTATTTGATAGAAAGAAAAAATACTCTTCCACGAAAACAACAGAAGGATGGTGAGGATAGGTATAGTGCAGTGAATAACTCATAGAAACATGGAGATAAGAAGGCTAAACTCATGACCAAAACCCAAACCAAAACCGAAACAAAAAACTGAGTGGAGGTGATGTTCTCTGAAGAATAGGTAACAGTGGTGGAGGAAAGTGAGTCTAGTAGGTGCATTAGAGATTAAACAAATTCCCCAGGAACGGGAAGCCACAGAGGCCAGGCATAGTGGGGACATTTCAGGAAGAAAGTTGAATGAATATGAGTTTAGTGTTACCAAGATGTATCCAGATGAAGATTTCTTGTATTTTTGGATGGAAAATCATAAGGGAGTTTAATATTGTTTCCAGAAAAATATCAAACTCTAGGGTCTTTGCTTCTTAGGTTTAGAAATTGGTCTTTATCAGTATAAACAAAGATGATCAGGGACTTACAGAGCATCAGTATAGAGCAAGTTATCCCTTTCTAGCACCTGGAATGCTCATATATACTACCATGTTTCCCCGAAAATAAGACCTAGCCAGCTCTAACGCATCTTTTGGAGCAAACATTAATATAAGACCCAGTACTAATATTATATTATATTATATTATATTATATTATATTATATTATATTTATTATATTATATTATATTATATTATATTATATTATATTATATTATATTATATTATATTATACACGGTCTTATAGTAAAATAAGACCAGGTGTTATATTAATTTTTGCTCCAAAAGATGCATTAGAGCTGATTGTCCAGCTAGGTCTTATTTTTTTGGAAACTTGGTATCCTTCTTAGAGCCCAATTTGTAGTTATCTGGAAAACCAATATAGTAATTAAGTTGCTTTCTAATGAACATCAAATTAGAACAAATGTGGTACAAGTGCTTCAGTGTCATTTTATATAGATCATGTGAGTAGTAATGTACATTCAAACATTTCATCCTATAAGAGAAAAGAAAAGTAGTAATTAGTACTGTTGTGTACCAAGATTCTGCTTCTCTTTTGACTGGTTATGAGCCACAAGGCAATCGTGTTTCTCTAAACTGTGCTCCCATACATTATTCTCTAGCTGCCATTTTTCATCTTTCTTTTGAATATCATTCAATTGGGTAGTGGTGATCATTCAAGTATCGATTTTCTTGTTTCAAGAAATAGCATGTTTTGCCCCCAATATAAATTGATGTAATTAATTTAGCTCTCAGAAGGCAGTTGTAGTTCCCTTCTTTTCATGTCTTGAGGAGTGCTGTGCTATTAACTCTATGAACTATAAATATTGACCTAGAGGGCTATTGAATATATAGATTTGGGGGAAGAAAGTAAGGAAAAGAAAGCTTTGGGAATTATTGATATACCTAGGTCTAGTGTCCCTAAACCTATGCCATTACTACAATTAACTGAGTATCTTTTAAAATATATAAATTCCAGGATCCTGTCACCAGACATAATTCAGTGGATCTGGGCCAGGAACTGAGCATTTATATTTTTATTTAATCAATATGTGTTTCTAATAAAGTGATACAGGGGTAGAAACCATTTTTAGAGATGGTATTGGGACTCATGCATTTGTGTGTGGGAAGTGGACTGACAACAGAATCCCGTGGAATCCCAGTATTTGTCAGGAGATGAATCAGTATTGTCCAAATGTATAGACTTGGCTGTGAAGGTAGAGGGTAAAAGGACAGTACAGAAAATGATAAAAAAAAGATCAAGGGGTTGGCTGGTTTTCATTATTGGAAAGGGGCATATTAAGGGGAATTGGAACTTAAAATGAGAAAGAGATACTCACTGTAGATGAAAGAGAATGAATGATTTATGCAAAGACATGTCTGGGAGGTTGGAGAGGGGAAGTTAACTGAGGGTTGATTTTTATTCAGTGACTATGTGCCAATGTGTATAGATATTAACTATTTACAATTACAGAAACTCTACAAGGTTATTAGCTCCATTAACTAATAAGAAAACAGATGTTCAGAATCCTTAAATAAATTGCCCACATTGAAGCAACTAATAAATAGTATAGAAGGAATTAAATGTGGAGTTGCCTGACTTTTTCTTTCCTTGTTCTTTCACTTCTGAGAAATGTTGAAAATGAGAATGAGGGAAAGTAATGCTTATTAGGGAAGAGACTTTTCCTTCGGAGACTCAGAGAAAGGATAATGCATGGAAATAAGGAGAAATATATAGGCGGGGGGCGGGAAGGAAGGTAAAGGACTTAAAAATAAATAAATAAACAAACAAACAGCAAAACTTTAGAATAGCCGTTGAGGAGAGTTAGACAAGGCATAATTTGTCAGTATTCTGAACCACATTTCTATTTCTAGAAAAAAATTCCAAATTTTGAATAATTTTTCAAGTACTTTTGGAGTTAAATATGAAAACACATTCCTAAATGCAATTAGTCATAAATTGTTCATTGCTTGGTTATCTCTGCACTTGAACATGAGGCCCAAAGAGATATACATCCTTAAAAAAAAAAAAGTAGTCTTAAAATGGCATAAATTAAATATAAATAAGCCAAATTATACTTTATGTTCTTTGGAGAAGCAGATTATTTAGCAATATTTCTTTGATCATCACTTTGCAAAGCAAAAACCACACACACACACAAAAACACACGTCTTATAATCTAAATAATCACCATTTAATACATTTTATAAATACAGATTTTTCTATAGTGAGCATATATTTTTTAAGTAGGTCATATCTGCCATGGAAAATAACTAAGAGAAGTTTTTTAATTATAGGGGTTTTTGGTGTGTGTTTACATAGTAATGTATCATTCATATTTCTAGGATGTAGAAGCAAAGGAAATAATATATACTTGCATATATGTATATATTTAAGCTCTAGAATGTCCTGAAAAATGGCATTTTTGATAGAAAAGTTAAAGCACATATTCGTAGATATAATTTGCATTCAACCCACAAGGAAGCTGTAGAAATCCATTCTATTTGAAAATTAATTATTCCTGTCTTAAATATTGCCTTTGACAAGGTAAGAAACAGTTGGATTCATTCTAATTTGCTTCAAGTAGTGATAATTAGAGAGGGTGTGAAGAACAGCTCTCTACTCAATTCACTCTAATTATTATAAGACACATAATAAACATCTTAGGAAAGCAAATACTTTGAGTTCATTATCCTCACCACTCTGGAAATATAAAGTAAAATGTTTTCTCCCTCTTTCAGTTCAATTTAAAAGAAACATTTTACTGAAGAACCATTGCAAATTTTCATAGGAAACCTTTTCTGAAGACTTTTAAGGTGAACATATACAGCAGAATAAACTGAAAATTTTCACGTTTTGCTATCAAATCACATCCTCTCCATTTTATTAGAGTGGTGTTGTGTATAATATGTTTATTCCTGATTAATTTAATTTGGTTTCTGTTCATTAATCCTGCCTGTTGAGATGAGCTTGTATCTGGAGTGTTCTTATTATGCCCAACTAACTTTTGGTCAAATGTGAAGAGTATATCTTAAACACCTTCACTGAAACAGCACAGGAATATCCCATGCTCTATAACACTTGACTAGGCTTTCCTTCATGCTGACCAGGTGTCAATAACCAATTCTTCCTGGGGTCAATTGCATAATGAGTTCCAGTTTCACCTGAAAGTGGTATGATCGTTCAGTATTTTATCCAAACGTGTGTTAGAAGTCACAAGATTTCCATAGCTTGTCTGCCTGTCTTCCTTCCTTCCTTCCTTTTTTTTTTTTGGTGGTTAACTAATCACTAAAATTGGCAAAAATTCACAAATAATAAGTGCAGAGGCCAAGGATAGAGTTGGGGTAAGGAAATGCTGGGAACTGGGCTTTATACTCCAATATGTATGATCTTACACAACAGTGGCGTCATGGAAGAAGGACTATTACATTTCCTCCTGGAATTGGGTAATTGTGTTTCGCCAAATAACGGTCCTCTGAAGATATTGGTGCACTAATGCCTGGTACATGTGACAATGTGAACTTACATAGCAAAAGGGACTTTGATGATGTAACTATAGTTGTTTACCTTAATGTAAGAAAATTATCCTGGATTATTGGAGAGGGCTTAATCTAGTCACACGAGCCCTTAAAAGCAGGGACGTGTTCTGCTTGAAGAAGAAGGCAGAACAGAGATAACGTCAGAAAGAGTCTCAGAGAGATTCTGAGCATTAAAGGATTTGACATTCTGTTGCTGGCTCTGAGAGGAGGTCACTTACAAGGATGGGGAGAGGCTTCTTCTAGGAGCTAAGGGAGGTTTCTATCTGACAGTCGGCAAGGAAATGGGGCCTCAGTCCTACCACTGCAAGAAATTGAATTTTGCCAGTAACCTGCATGATCTGGGGAGCATACTCTCCTAGGGAGCCTTGAGGTAAGAACCCAGCAGGGTGATGCTTTGATTCCATCTTTGTGAAACCCAAAGCAGAGGAATCAACTGGGCCAACACTCTGAACAACAGATGTGAGAAAACATTGTGTGTTGTCTAAAGCTGCTAAATGTGTCTTATCTGAATAGCAATAATAGAAAATTAGTACAGCGATAAACACATTTAGCCATTTTGATGTGAAGTTTGGTTGATTGTATGAAACAAAATGGCAATGGTGATTTCTTGAAGTTAAACTTTTACTTAATCACATCAAAATTTATCGATTGTTCTTTTTATGCTACCTGTTTATTAATAGAATCTAAAATTTTTATCTGTGTTCAACATTAAGTATGGGCAATATTTGCCAGTCTCAGTTTTACAGGAAAATGTTTTCACTTATCTCAAATTTTTATAGAAATTAAAGAATGGGCATGGAATACTTTGGTTTCTCATGATCAGGACAGTTTTCATAAATACCCAGTTCAAAGTGTTCTTCGTTTAATGTGAGGACATTTGGGTTCTTCCGTGACTTTGACTGACATCATCTAGCGTCTTTGAGCAGTAACTTTCTGTCTCAGGATGCCAGTGGCATTGTCTGTAAAAAAAAAAAAAGGAA
Source organism: Rhinolophus sinicus (assembly GCF_036562045.2). Lineage (NCBI taxonomy): Eukaryota > Metazoa > Chordata > Mammalia > Chiroptera > Rhinolophidae > Rhinolophus > Rhinolophus sinicus. The sequence continues at coordinate 101,431,288 of NC_133757.1, forward strand.
ATTCTACAAATGATCTACAAGACCCATGCCAGCCCTGAGAGCCTGTGGTTCTGGGAACGGTGCAATGAGAGACAGGTGGGGATTGACAATGGGCGATAAAAGAGAGAGCCCGTTTGTCCTTCATCTTTTTCACCTAGCTGTTGTGAGGATGAAAATAATAACAACAAAAATATGTTTCCTTTCTACCTCCAGGTGTTTTCCATCTGGGATTAGATTTTAATTCATTTGAACTAGCTGGGTTCTCACTTAATATCCCATTGTCTTTCCTGGACTTCAAGACCCCCCATATGTTGTTATGTCACCTTTCTAATTTGAAAAAAAATGTTTAACGTTTGCTTAAATATACCAAAGCAAGTATACAGCTTTGGATATTTTCCTGCTGTCAGGCATCCATTAACACATTATTCCCAAATCATTGAAACCCACCCTTTATTTTTCTATCTCTACTTTAGCCTCCTAACAAGTAGGTGTCCCTGCCTCCATCCTGCACCCTTTCCAATTCCTTTACATAGTTCAGGCAGGGTGTACTTTTCAAATACACATCTTTGCCTCCTTTGATTGTAAAATTCTTTAATCACTCTTTACTGCCGGGGGAAAAAAACCCACAATTTTAAATACAGTTAAAAATGAAACAAAAAAATCTCTGTATGGCCTGGTCCATGCTTACTATTTAGGACTTATCTCATATGACTCGACCTACTCATTGTCTTGACACCAATTGTGTTGTCCATCTCTGAACTTTTGGAATGTTAAAATGCCACATTTTTCCTCTGGTAACCACAGGATTTCTGAGCACGTTGTATCCTCTGGCTGTTGCCCTCGTCCCCCCACAGGAAACACCTACTTACCCTTCAGTTCTAGGACAAGATGTCTTCCTCATTATGCTCTCATAGAAATATATTTTTTTGTGCTTTTGTGTTTTTCCCCATCGTTTGATGTGGTGCCTGTCTCAGTCTGTACTTACACATTTATTAATATACTGGAATAATCTCCCCATCCCACTGTATTGTAAGGCCCATGAAAGTTGAAAATATATTAATTTTTGCTTATAACTGAATTTGTCATTTCTAATGATTTTGTTATCCTTAAACTGTAACCAGAATGCAAGCCTCTCTATACTTTGCAGTACCCTCATTTACATTTCTAAACTTTCTCACCCACCATCCTCCCAGCACTAACCTCCTTCCTCACCCTTAATTTTTCCTCATTACCTTCCTCTTTGATATACAGAGGGTGCCAAAGAAATGTATACACATTTTAAGAAAGGAAAAAAATGTATTAAAATTGCAATACTCAATATGTACTGGTAGCAGATGAATACAAGTCACGTTTGACTTCTGCAATTGCAAGAGGTGCTCAAAGTGGTTACCATCAGCGTAATTTTAATATAGTTTTTTCCTTTCTTAAAATGTGTGTACATTTTTTTTTTGGCAGCCTCTGTATATTCCTGTACTCTTAACCTCTTCAAAATTTTTTCTTCTACCTGTTTGCCTTATTGCTCTTCTCATGGATCTAGGGGCTGGAGTCTTCCACCAATAATTTTAATAGCATTAAGAGAGTCTGTTCTAAAATACTGATTTTCTAGGGCTGTGTAAAATCCTCTGCTCTTCTGATGGATGATAACCAGCTACATCACCTTCTAGTCTCTCCCACTGTTGTTATCTTTTGCCCTCTAGGTCATTCCCCAACATTTTCCAAAGACTTCCTTCCATTAATTCAAACATTCATTTAAAATAGCTAATGAGTTCTTACCATTTTCTGGCCTCTGAGATTGTCCTGTTAAACAACACATAAAAGGCTCCAGCTGTTATGTGGCAGGCAAGTGTGGGAGAGGGAACCATATGGCCAATGAACAAGAAAATCAATTAATGGGCTACTTTCAGACAGCCAAGAGAAATATAATGCAAGGTGATTTGGCAGAAACTGAGGGAGGTATGTAGTTAAGATTGTTTGGAGGGTCTGGGTAAGCCTGTGAGGGAGTGCATTAAACAGAATATGCTTGAGGCTAACAACTTTCATAGTTCCTGTGGAAGTGGTGAATTTTAAAAGCCTGAGCCCCAGCCTGTGAGTCTCTAGGTAACTCTGAGGAGTGAGGACAGGGCTGTGACAAGTGCACCTCACGACACAGGGCTTCTGTTGTTATAATTTGTCCTGTATTTCTTTATCTTCTGTCCTGCTCACCAACCACCACCACCACCACACACATCAGATGATCTCACCCCTCCTCATATCTTTTCCTCTTTGAAATGGCCTAATCCATGGGGAAAGGGTGGAGCCAGAAGGAAAGCTGAGATACTATTCAGTTCTAAGCTCCACTAGCTCAAGACAGACAATCTGACTGGAGCAATGTGGCATTCTAGCAACGTTTCTTTATCTGTTCCCCTTCCAAAGCCCAGTTAATTTTTCTGCTTCTAGCACCCCCTCTTCGCCCCATACACAAGAGGAATACCACCACCTTCTTGCTCCCCAAGAGTTTTCTATTGTGTATCCACGATGCAACCCTGCATATGTGCCCTGAGTATATGTCTCTTTCTTATCTAGTTTCTATGCACGTTGATCCCTCTGCATGGAGTATCCCATTTCCCCATGTCTCTCTCCCTTTCCAATCTCCTCAGTAAACTCCTTTTTTTAGAAAAAAAGAAAGACAAAAGAAAAAACAAAACAGCATTTGTATTTCCTGGCATGGCCTAGCATGCCAGAATTCCCTCCTCTGTTTCCATATTTTGACTTTATCATTTTTCATGTTGCTCTAGTGTTTGATATATCTGTCTCCTCATGACTCTGCGACTAAACTGTGAGCTCGTGTGCGGCATAGGTTTTGTTCCTCGAACAATTTGAGGTATACCCTAGTTAGTTTATGAACATTTGTTACAGTAATAAACTTGAATTACAATAGATATTTGCCATGAACAAGGCTCTCATTAAATTACACAATTGGTATACTGATAAAATAATTTTCATAGAAAAAGTAATGTATTTTTTGTTGTTGTTGTTAAACTTCCACTGTATAGACCCAATATTGCCAGCTTTCTACTGGATTAGAGAAATGAATTTTGGATTTTCCAGAAGCATGGATATGATAGATCATGGAAATTAGGTATCATTGCACAATATTTATTTTTATGAAAAATGTTTTCTACACAAACCGATTTTATATTAATATATTTTAGGTATTAGTTAAGTAGTTTAACATTAGATGAAGATGGGCATATTTGCATAGTTGGACAAAACAGAAGAACCGACATAAAAATGAACATATCTGAGTTTCAGCTACCTCTTCCTTTCTTTGAAGTCTCAAAAGAAAAAAAAAAAAAGAAAAAATAACAGAGGAAGTGGATCACTATAAACACTACAAATGAGATCATTAATTTCTACACACTTAAACTACTTTTTAAATACCTTTGTGCTTACAAAATAAAGTTGATGAAAAGAAAGTCTTTCCTGGAAGTAAACTATAAAATCTAAACATTCCTTCCCCATCTACCAAGGTGAATGAAATAGGGGACTGTAAAGGGGGCATAAAGTTAAAAAACAAAACAAAACAAAACAAAACAAACAAAAACAAAACAAAAGAAATCACAATTAACTTGAAATTTTTCCTCTATCTACTTGACATAATATTTTTCATTATTTTGCTTAAAATTTGTGAGATATTAATGCCCTGCTAGTACCATTCTAAGAAGCTCTGCGCGCGCCCGCATGTAAAATATGAAATATTTATTTAAATATGTATATATTTAAATAAGGGGGTCAATTCACTTTTAAGGCCAAGAAGAATTATCCACATTTTAGAATTGATTTCATGATTAATCAGTCATATTTTCTAATACACAAATATTTTGATTAAAAGGTAAAACAAATATTAAACCAGGATAATTCCCACTTAATGGATAGGCACTTTCATAATGTTAGTGATCTTAACTATTCTGAATCCATAAAATTACTCTGCATATTTGACAATTGATGCTTTTATTTATTTATTTATTTATTTATTTATTTATGTATTTTTTGCTGCTACCCTACTGCTGAACTAATAAAATTAGTTGCAGATCATGTTTGTCAGTCCCATTCTATTTTTATCCCAGTGGAGAGTGACTCATTGGTCTTTCAGTTAACAAGCTTCACGTTCCTCAGTGCCATCCAATCAGGCTGATGTGAGGACTCATACATAAGCAAACTCATTTTGAACCTGTATACTGTTGCAAAGCAATGGTTCTTTCTAGAATTTTTAATGTTATAATTTTCAAGTTATTGTCCCAGATGTATACCAAGTCTGTGTTGCTAGGCTGATTTTGACAGATGGACATATTACTAAATAATGTTGTAGCTTTTGCATTAGAAATAAAGTCTCATAAATCCTGCCTAATTTATCTGTGCTGCTTTTCTGCTCAGCTTCAGTTAGCATTATTAAATTACGATCTAATTATAATGCAACCAGTGTGACTTTCAGAACCAAGATTGTGTCAGCATTTTCTTTGTAAACTTCTCAACTCAGAGGCTTTTAGTAAATCAACCATAAAAATGATACACCTTAGAATGCAAATTCTCACAGTAAAAGTGAGTTGTGTGGTTATTCCTATTTAGAAGTAGAAAATACGTCTTTGCCTATTTTAAATACCTATAAATAGGCTTATATTTAAGAAATATAATTATTTTGACAATGAGGATTTCTTATGAGAGATTTTTTTATTTCTGAAAGATATCTGTTATTTCTGTTATCATAATATACGGCCTTCTCTTTCATGGTGCTTCCTGAGTCTCATTCATATCGCTCATGTCTTTCCAATAGAAGTTCTTTGCAAATATCTGCAGAGCATTTATAAATGTAAGACATCATAACGCTACAATCAAAATTGTTGTAATCCAAAAGTGCAGGTTTGTTTCATTAATTCACTTAATGTCATCCATGTAAAGTTTTGAACACATTGTGAGCTATATAATTTGCCCCACTTAAACTTTACATGAAATGCTTAAAATTCTCTGATTATTTGTGGGATCTATTTGAACAAAACAACGCTCTACTATTAACTGGTCAGTACAAGGAGCTTTGACAATAGCATCTGCCCTGCGGACACCTCTTCTAAGAAGATTTGGAAGCTTTCTATCCCATCAGAAAGTCCCTGATCCCCCTGTCCAGGCAGTGTATTCTCTAGTGCCTCTTCAATCATTACGTAATTTCTGTCACTTTATAATAATTTGTTTTAAAAATTCATATAAATAAAATCATATAGTAAGCACTCTTTTGTGTCCAGATTTTTGTCACTCAGCAAATCATTGGGCTTAGCATTCTTTTTATTACTGAATAATATCATATAATACACACACACACACACACACACACACACACAGAGGGTGCCAAAAAATGTATACACATGACTTGTATTCATCTTTTGTTATTGGTATATATCGAGTATTACGATTTTAACATAGTTTTTTCCTTTCTTAAAATGTGTACACATTATATATGTCTCACTTCTCTTGGATGCCTGGGTCATAGACTAGATGTATGATTAACTTTATAAATAAATATCAAACAGTTCTCCAGAAGAGGGAACCATCCTCTACTCCCAGCAATAATGTACCTAAGTACCTCTTGATGCATGCACATTGTAACCACTAGCTGGTTTTGTCAGTCTTTTTTATTTTATTCATTCTAGTCTATATAAAGTTGTATTTTCATTATGGTTACAATTTTTTTTCTGGTAACTAATGACATTGAACATATTTTCATTCATAGATCTTCCTTTATAAAGTGTCCATTCAATTCTTTTGCTCACTCTTTGTCACACTGTTCATTTTTAAGTTACTGACGTGTAAGTGTTCTTTATAATGTTCTGGAAACCAGTGCTTTGTTAGACATGTGTACTGTAAATAGTTTTACTGATTTGTGGTTTGCGTATCATGATCTTGTTGTTGTCTTTTGATGAGAAGAACAGACATTTTAAAATTTTAAGATATATAACATCAATTTTTTTGTTTTGGAATTTGTGTTTTGTTGTTGTCTGTCCTAGAATTTTGTCTTCCCTTAGGTGGTGAAAATATTCTGTTTTCTTCTAGAAGCTTTACAGTTTTATGCTGAGGTCTAAGATCCATGTTGATCTAATTTTTGTGCATGGAATAAAATAAGAATCAAAGTCCATCCCCCTCCCCATATCAATATCCATTTGTTTCAGAATAGCTATTAAAAATACTGCTTTATCTAAAGAATGGACTTAAATTAGTTGTCCAGGGTATATTTCTGGCTCTGTATTCCTTTTCATTGATCTATTTGTCTATTTCTATGCCAACAAAACACCCTGTCTTTATTATATAGCTAATACTAAGTCAAACTTGTCTTGGCTATTTCAATTGTTTTGGTGTTCAATGTCCTTTTACTTTCCATAAAAGTATTTTAGAATAGGTTTGTCAATTTTTAGAGAACATAAACAAGATTTTTCTCTATGATGTATACATAAAAGTAGAATTTCTAGGTTGTAAAGTCTGTGCATCTTCAACTTTACTAGGTTGTGACAGTTTCTTTTTAAAATGTTTATACCACTTTACATTCATGTAAGCAATGTGTTTCTGTTTCCCTCTTGTTCTCACTAGCACTTGGTATCAGAGTTTACAGTCTGAAGTGTTTTGTCCATCTTACTTTTACTTTAATTTGTATTTCTCTAATGCAATTGATAATCTTTTCAGGTGTATTGGCAATTTAGACTTATTTCTATAAAATGTTTACTCAAGTCTTTTACCTTCTTTTTCTATTGTTTTTTCTTATTAATTTTAAGAAATTCTTCATATATTTTAGATATTATTTCTTTGTTATTTTTTTTTTTGCTATTGGGAATACCTTCTCCAAATCCATGGCTTAGTATTATGCTTTGTTTTTGATATCTTCTGCAAGATAGACATCTTTGTTACAGAATAATGTGGTTCTTGATTTTTAGATTATGTGTCTCAATAAGGAAACCATTTTCTGTTCCAAATTCATCCATGTTTCTTTTTGTACTGTAAGCATTTAGCTTTCCAAACTTTAATCACCATAGAAATTTTATTTTTGTACATAATGTGAGAGAAAAAATCTGGTTTTACTTGTTTTTAAAACAGAGAACTATTGGTCTCTGACCATACATTGCATAATATCTTTTCCTTACTGATTCTGTTATATTCCAACTGTAGGTGTTCTTTGTATATATAGATGTATTCCTTTTCAGTGTGTTAATATTTTATTTAAGATATTTGCCCCTGAGTTCATAAGTGAGGTTGGCATGTGATTTTCTTCACTACCAGTGTTTTTGTCTGATTTGTTTATGTTTAGCTTGATGGCTACAGATCTAGGCACGACTTTAGATTGTAGAGATCTTTAGGGATGGCAAAGCAGTGAACAGGAGCAGAGCCACCTCACAGTCCTGAACCCCCTTAACTTTTACATGAGAGAGTAAAGTTCTACTTTGCTTGAACCCTATTTGGGAGACCTTTTTTGTTTTGGGCTAAAAATCTAATCCTAAATGATACTTAGATATATTCTATATTTTGTTGAGCTGACCTTTGTGTTTTGTGTTTTTATGTAAAACTTTATATTCATTTTTAAAGTTTCCAATTTATTGGAATGAGGTAGTTTATAACAATCTCTTATGATCTTGAAAAATCTCTACAATTACATGCCATTTTGCATACCTTATTTTATTTGTGACTTCCCCCCTTAGTTTTGGTTTTGTATTTGTCTTTTTAGTAACCTTTATCAATCACTTCTACAGATCCTTTATTACAGAGGGATCATTAATAATTTCTATTCTCAGAAATAGATTCTGTAGCATAGAAAGATTTATTAGTATAGGTGTAAAACCACATAACCCCGAATTCTTTTAAGGATGCAAGTCGTTGATAACTTGCTCGATTTCTTATATAGTTACTAAACTTCAGTTTTCAACAGTATTGGTTTGGGTAATTAATCCATTTTCAAAAAACATAGAATTTTATATTTATTAACTATAATTATAAGTATTTTCTTATTATAAAAATCTTCCATATTATTATGGTACCCTGTTCATTTTCAACTTTGTTTTTAATTTGTTTATATTTTCTACTATGTGTCCTAAAGTTTGGTCTGTTCTTCTGGTTTTCAAAAATCAGTTCAAACTTTTATTTACAGAATATATTATTTTTTTCACTCATTTAATGATTTTTATTTATATTGTGTCCTGTTTTTTGTTATTATTATCATTATATAACCTATTCAAAGATAGTTTGAAAGTGTTTAGATTATTAGAGGAGTGCAGACTTTAGCAGAGAAAAGGGTAACTTTTCTATCGATTTTCCCAGAAAGATAAGCTTTTATCATGTCCTATGTTTATTACCTGTTTAAATGGCATTTGTAGAATGTTTGGGATCTATTTCTATCAGACTAAGGTAGCTGCTTGGGGACAGATTGCAATAATATTTGAGTACTGATAAACGTATTAGATGGTAATGGATCCCTGAGCCCATAAGAGATAATTAGGAATCAGAATCTTGTAGTGGAATCTCGGGTCCTTATCTTTAGTACATTTCCCCACATTATTCTGAAACATAGCCAGGTGTCCTTCCCGCTTCCTTGAAACACCAAAGTGTTTTGCTTGTAATAGGTAGACATTTATGTGGTACGAATAAAGTTTAACCATTTCTTAACCATATGCAAAATGGAGCTTTGAAAAAAAGTTTTATTCTTTAAGGCATGGAATGAAGTCCTAATAGTTTCAGATTTTTGCTTCATTACAGTATCTAGTAACAAATATCTGGTAAGCCCTCATCTACTCACAGAAAAAAAAAAAGGGTGGGTTGTGAACATGTTCAATTAATTTGCAAATATAATACATTTTAAATTTACAAAGAGAAAAAATTTTTTGGTGTATTTGGTGAATTTTAAATGTCTTCCTTTTCAAGCCCCTTTTTAATAAATAATTTTGTCTTCATTAGCAATGCAGTTTTATCTATAGGTGTATGAGACTTGTGAGAATCCTTCATTTTCTGCCAAACTCTTAATCCATGCTTATTTTCAGCAGTCAATTACTTCTACCTTAGAATCCTACAGAAGTGAAGTACTTACTCTCAAGGGATGGGTGTCACCTCCCGTTGATCATACTAATGAAATTCGACATGGTGGTGAGCTGTGTTGGCAGAGATAACCCTGCTGATTAAATGTCGTTCAGAAGCACTCCGTAAATTAAGCCACACATTGGTGCTACTATCATTGGAACTCTTATCTTCTCACCCTAATTCTGTGGTGCTGGAGAAGTCAGATACATTTTCTATTTTTCAGTTTCCTTAGTTCTATGATGCAGAATTTGGAGAAGACTATGAAAATTACATATAACACACTCAAGTTTAGTGTGTTATAGTAACATTTTAAAATCAGGCTTTTCTCTGTGATCTAATGGGCACTTATCACATATTTGATGAGGTGGCACCTTTTGAATACCCTTCCAATGGGATATGAGTCCACGGCTCTCAAGTTAGAAGCTAGAACATCCTCTCAGCCTTCCTATTGTCTATATGACCTTGGCTCTGTCAATCAAAAGCTGTGAGACTTTCAATTGGGAAGTAAGCAGCAAGGGAAAGTGAGTACAGTGCAGAATCTGTCTTTTGGTGGGAATGGTGGTAAAGTTTGGGGAACCCTGTATCCAGCCTCAAAGGTGTGAGCTGCTATTCCTGTGCTCAGAAGCAGAGGCGGTAATGTTCTTACTGAAGTAACCCCCACGTTGTGTTTGGTCTGCTGGTTCAAGCTGCTCAGACTAACTCCCCAGCTTTCTTAGAGATGTTTTGAGCTTCCTAGTATCCTACAATCATTTATGAAGTGTGTAGAATGGATTCTCTGTAGAAATCAACTCTGAACTGGCACATCGTCTCACACTTGCTAACTACATTCCACTCATTTTGATTTTCTTTCTGTCTTTCCAAACCTCCCTTTTGTCCCCATTTCAGGGCTATCAAGGCAGACATTCCTTCTGTCTCAAACACAGATATTCTCAGAGTTGGCTCTTCTCATCTTTAGACCTCTGCTCTAAGACCCCTCTTTTCAAAGAAGCTATCCTCATGATTACTCTCTTCCCCATCCAGATATCTGTAGCATATCTCTTGTTTAGCCGCTTTGTTTTTTATGTATTTTCATGTCTTCCTCATAGTATGAGGACAGGACCCTTGTTTGTTTTATTTACTGAACTATTCTGAGAATCTGGAATAGAGCCTGACAAATAGTGGACATTCACTCTTTATGACTGACTGACTGAATGAATGAATGAATAACTGAATGAATGAATATGCCTAATGTATTGTTTAACTTGCAAGAGCTTTTGAGAACAGAATTAAGAATCACAGATTTATATTTTGGCCTGGAAGGAGAAAGAATTGAGACACTCAAAGGAGAACTGAGCTACGTAGAAGTAGAAAGAGAGAATATGGAGAAAAGTGAGGATTTTTCAGAGGGAAAAATAGTAAAACAAAGGATAAAAGGATAAGACCAAAATATGGTAATTTGAGGAGGTTTTCAAATATACATTCCTAGCAACTATGTACTCAGATAGCAACTGTCTACTCAGAACTACATATGGAATTGCAAGGGATAAACGAAAATCTAAGAAACCTAAGCTGTTCCTACCATTTTAATATTCTGGAATAGTTAGGGAAGAAAAAAGAGGGTTTGTGGAAATGGAAAAGGAAAAGATAGAAAAGTGTGAGCAGTGCAGTCCTGACATAGTTGGAAATAAGTTTTCCTAAGAGCTTATGTTGCTTGGAATGAAAAATTGGAAGCCATTCTTTGTGGATAAGTTCTTCATGAACAGAAATAATTGTTTAGAATTTGTGTTCTAAAGTTCATTCCCCTGAAACAAATGATGAAGCAGTAATAACTTTTGAGGGAAAGCGAGTATTTGTAAGCTTTAATATGCAGTAGTGGAATACTAGTTAATTCCTAATACTGACAAACTTGCAAATTATACCTCTTCAATCACTTTTCTAATTAGTGGGTACACACCTTGAAGCGCTGTGATCATTCTGATTTTAATTATCAAGCAGTGCTGTCAACGGTGACGCCATATGTTCCAACAACCGCAACAGCAGAAAAATGAACATTTATGCCAAGATAGCAGCGATGGTTTTGATGATCATGGCTAATTGTGTAACGGCATGATTCAGTTCCATTATTTATCTAGTCAGAACATAATTCTGATCACATTTTCCACTATCCTATGTGCATATTTATTTCTCTTCTGTCCAAAGAATTTTGGTGTGTAATGTAAACAAGTAAATAAGTTTCTCTTTCAAGGGAAAATACAGATTACATTTTAAATCACTTATAAGATATGTAGAAAGTATTGAAACACACTAAGTGAATACATACACATACGTGCATAAGATAATTTATAATACAGCATGTCACAATAGTAGCAGCATTTTTGAGCTTGTGTTATGTGCAGGGAATTCTTGTCAGAGATTTATGTGTATTAACACATTGGATCCTCACCACTATTTTGTAAGATAATTCATAATTATTCCCATGTTTTATTATTTTATTTTATTTTTAACTTTTATTAAATTTACTGGGGTTACATGAGTTAGTAAAATTATATAGTTTTCAAGTGTACAATGCTATTAATATAATATACCATCTCTATATTGCACTGTGTGTTCACCACTGGGAGTCAGTTCTCCTTCCATGTTTTATATAAGAAAAGTAATTTTTAGGAAGATCAAATGACTTAGCTCAAGTTTAAACCATGAATTCATGTCAGGACCAGGATTTTCACCCAGGCATCCTGCCACCAAGTCTGTGTTTCTAATTACTGGACAGTAGTGCCTTGGTAGTGAGAACAATAGGGTTTTTCAGTTAGCCCAACTCAAATTTGGACTCAAATTTCCAGGTAGACTGTGACTTGGAGAATATTTGTCAACCTCTCAAATTTAAAATCTTCATCTATAATAAGTAATTATATAATAAATATGTAAATAACGAAAACACCGATCCATAATAACAGCTACTGCAAAGGGGTGTCATATTGTTCGAAAGTAACGTAAGGTGTAAAAGCACCTGGCACACTGATCAGGACTCACTGTGTCCTTGGTTGTCAGTAGCGTTTTCCTCCTTTGTTAGAAAATTTTATCCTTTAACCAGAAATACTTTCTTCTGCTATTTTCTCCATTTTGCAGTTTGAATGAGAGAGGGCTGCTGTGGGGGAGATCCCCCCACTCCTGTCCCAACACAAACCAGAGTGGATGTGATTGTTGGGCTATTGAATGCAGTGGGAATTGTTTCCTTTTAGTCTAGAAACCTCAGCAGTATCGCTTCTAATACTGTGATTTGCCTCTGTCATTGTATTTACTTCTTTTCCTCTTGGCTGACTTTTAAATGTAGTATTTTAAAAGAAAAACCCCTCCTTCCAGTTTCATCTGCTTCTTTAATTTATTCCTGTTGGTTGTAATTATCTGTCTTCAAAAGGTTAAGTTGGGGTCTTGCCTTTTCTCTCCCTTCCTTCCTTCCTTTCTCCCTTCCTCCCTTCTTCCCTCCCTCCCTTCCTCCTTCTCTCCTTCCCTCTTTCCCTCCCTCCCTTCCTCCCTTCTCTCTTTTTCCTTTCTATTGTTTCTTTCCTTGTGCAAATGAAAGCAGACTTCTTAAAGAATTATCATTGTATCATTTTCAGAAATGCACAAAAAACCTCCAGTTGGAGATTTCTTTAGTTTAATAAATAAAATTATTTAAAACCTCCCCATAGTGATGTTTTCTCTCTTTGATTCATATTATTAGAATCTATCTGTGGAACTGAAGATATTTCCCCAAATCAGGATTTATAATACTTCTGAAAAATGACTCTGCAGCATTAGATTTGGTGACCCTCTATTCCTGGATTGTCATTCTTTCCCAGTTACTACTATTTATTGGGGCTTATTCCCATTTTTAATACTCAAATGCAGATCATGTACTTAAAAATACTATTAACAGCTGACCATATCACATTACTGAGGAGACGAGAAAATGAGTCCCTTTAAATAAGTGTAACATTAATAAAGACTGGCTTATTTGTGTTCTAGTTGGAGATCAATTAGTGTATCTTATATTTCCTGTCACTTCTAGTGAGATGTCTGAGGCCTGAATTAGTTAGAAGTAGCAGCCATTTTGTACACAGGTGGGGCCAGGGTCTCCGATAGAGTGTGGTATAAGTGGGGCCAAGAAACAATTCCTGAACCTTTTCTTGAGTTACCTTACATTCTTGCACGTTTTGTTTTCCTTTATCACATTTCTTTAATGAATGAAGCGTAATATATTTGTTAACAACTAAGTGGTTGATCTGCAATTATAATTAAATATGTTACCTTTTAAGAATGTGATGTTATGAGTTATCTTATTGAGAAAACATTATTTCTTAATACATGGTTGATGATAACATATACTCTAGTGAAAAAGAGGAGAGAGAAGTAAGTGGAGATTTTGAAGCCCATGATTGTGAAGAGATAGAAACAGAAAACCAATGAGAATACTGGGGTATTGAAGAGACAATGAGGCAACAAGCAGTAGAAGAATGGATTAAAGGTAGAATTAGTTAAATATACGTCTGCGTTTAATCCTGGGCTGTCTATTCTGTTTCATAGATATGTTTTTGTATCCTTCTGCCAATATCACATTGTCAGAATACTATAGGGTAAAATAAGTGCTGAAATTAGGTAATGAAAGTCCTCTAACAGGTATTTGGATTGTCAATTGGTCAAATGTTTTGCCTTCTTTTTACAAGTCCTTTGTCTTTTTTACTGTGTACAGTACAGTAAGTGTGTAATTGATTTATTATATATATATATTTCTTATATACAAATTGCAAATATCTGATTTCTATTGTTTGGCTTGCCTAGTTATTTATTTTTTTAATGACATCTTCAGATAAGGAGAATATTTTCTTTTGACAAAGTCCAGTTTATCGATTTTTGTTGTTGTTGTTGTTAGTGCTTTTTCTGTCTGCATAAGATAAATTTGCTTCTCTTATTGGCTTGAAGATATTCCCCTATGTCTTCTTTTAGACACTTTATCGTTTTAGCTTTTGCATTTAGGCCTAAGATCCATCTTAAATCAGGTATTTACTGAAGAGAAATGAAAACAGATATCAACATAAAATCTTTAACAAGAAAATGCATAGCAACCTTATTCGTAATAATCCTCCAACAAAGCACAAATTACTATGAAGAAGAAATGGATAAACAAATCATATTATATTCACACAACAGCATAATACAGAGCAATGAAAAGGAATGAACTACTGATATACTCACAAGTGGGATGAATCTTATAAACATCTTGCACAATAGAAGCCAGACACAAAATAATACATTTCAGTGATTCCATATTCATGAAGTCAAAGAACAAAGAGTTGTTTTGAGGTAATAGAAATCAGAAAGTGGTGAACCCCGGTCCCAAGGTGGTGATAGGGCCGGTTCTCACTGACTGGTATCAAGAATTCGAGGAACTTTGTGGGATGATGGAAATACCTATATCTTGTTTTGGATGGTGGTTACATAGTGTATCCAATTGTCAAAACCTATCAAAATGAAACAGTTGAAACCTGTACGTTTTATTTTATGTACCTTATATACCCATCGTTTTTGAAAAATTAGAGTTAGAAGGACATTAAGAATAATAATGGGATTTTATCAATGGCAAATCTAACCTTAATAGACATTTCATAAATATTGTCAATGTGCCTCTTAGAGTTGTGCTGTCCATGAACTGTAGCTGTGTCAATGGCCACAGTGACACACAGATCATTGGAGCAGCATTACCTTGACTTGATGTAATAAACAAGTAGCCATTTAACATGGCTAATATTGTTTGCATGCTTACTTTGTTTTAAACACTTTGAAAATATTATTTCAATTAATTGATCCCCAGCAGTGATTTTCATTATCAACTGAGTATGCTGCTTTTCTTTACCCCTTGTTAATGAGCTCAGTAATGTGAAGCTATGACTTTAAAAAGGTGAAAAAAATCATCAAAAGCTAGTACATACATGTATGGAAAGATGGTAAAGGAGAAAAAAAAAAGCAAAGTGTTAATGTCATATTGTTTTAGTGCCCAGGAGTAGCTCTAGGCAAAAGTTTTAATAAGGAAGTTTAACTTCAGAATCCCGTGAGCCCATCTTCTTCTTCCTTTTCCTCTTCCCCTTCCCCTTCTCCTTCTTCTCCTTCTTTAATAAAAATCACAGAGTTGCTCTGCTGTCCCAAACACTGCATGTTTCCTCCTGGGGCTTACTCTCCCAGACATATCTTTATCTTCTTTTTGTGTCCAGTACCTGTTGGCCATGTCTGTGCACAATGCTTGTTCTAAGTCATTTATTTCTCACAGTAAGCGTGTGTGGTAAGTGCACTTACGTTTTCATTTATCATAAGATGGCAAGTGAGACACAAATGTTAAGCAAATTTCCTGAAACTAGTCAGCTGATAAAAATGAAAGATGTAGCATTAGAGTCTCACATGCAGTTTGACGTCAGAGCCTGCACCCTGGGTCACCACACTTCGTGCCTCTTTCCTATGTCCCTTCATCATTACACTGTTTGTCTCTAACACATATGGGCTTAATATGTAAATTTTCTCTTATGACACTTGCTTTTCTTCAAATGTGCACTCTTTCTTAACCCATAGGAATAGAAGGTGATACTCAGACACTGGCCACCTAGTAGAGGAGGTGGTTTT
The DNA here is from genome assembly GCF_036562045.2 of Rhinolophus sinicus. NCBI lineage: Eukaryota > Metazoa > Chordata > Mammalia > Chiroptera > Rhinolophidae > Rhinolophus > Rhinolophus sinicus. The sequence continues at coordinate 101,446,972 of NC_133757.1, forward strand.
ATTCCTCATCCAGTCCCTTGACTACAGTTATCTGTGGACTGTTTTCTCTAAGCATTAATTCAACAAGTATTTACTAAGCACTTAGTTTCTACAAGAAACCCAAGTTGATCCTGAGAGTTCAGAGACTATAGAAGAACACCCTTCAAAACCCAGTCTCAAATTTCAGAATTTCAGGAGGGATATTATTCTCTAATGTCCCTTTAGTAATGCTGTTGCTGTCCTGGAAACAACCCAGTTTTGTCACCTTAAGCATTGGTGCAGCCAATTTCATCTTCCACTAGTTAGAATTCCAAGCCATGAAGACTGCAAAACGGTCACCTGTGGCTTAAAATGGGGTGCAAAATAAAAAGGTCAAAGTACTTTCTACATCTATTCTTCTGTATTAGTTTCCTATTGCTGCTGTGACAAACTACCACAAACTGACTGTCTTAAAAAAACAAATTTATTATCTCACAGTTCTGAAGTGCCACAGTCTGAGATGGGTTTCACTAGGTTAAAATAAAGGTGGTTGGTAGAGCAGTGTTCTTTCTGGAGGCTCAGGGATAGAATCCATTCCTTCCCATTTTCCAATTCCTACTGGTCGCCTGCACTCTTGGCTCGTGGCCTCTTCTCTGTTTAAAGGCCAGCCATGTGTAACATCTTCAAATATCTCTCTGGCTCTGACTTTCTGCTTCCTTTCCAACTTGTAAGGAACCCTATGATTTCACTGGGCCCCCTTGGATAATCCAAGATTACCTCTCCATCTCAAGATCCGTAATTTCATCACATCTGCAAAGTCGTTTTTCCATATAAGGTCACACGTGTGGGTTCTAGGAATTAGGATATGGACTTCTTGGAAGGTGGAATATTTCTTGCCTACCATATTATAGGACAAAAATCTTACAATTATGTTTTCTATAAAAACTGTATTGGAAATTATAGAGAGTGGGTTGTAGGCTGACAGGCGCCTGAGGCCTCAGGCCTGAAGCCTCGCCCCAACATCTCACCCCAGAAGAATTTAGATAACACAAAAGAGTCTGTGAGACGGATCCTTTCGGGGACATTACCTCACCTTTGTGCTTACACCTTATGTCTCCCTGTGGGGCCCCAAAAGATGGCTGACTAGTCAATGACGGGTAAGATTCCTCAAGGGAGGAACAACCTAAGCCAGACACAGCCGCATAGGGGCCGTCTGGAGAACTCGACCCCAAAAGATGGCTGGTTAGTCAGTGACGGGTAAAAATAACCCAAGCCAGGCACAGCCGCGTAGGGGCCATCTGGAGAACTCGATCCCAAAGAGATGGCTGGCTAGTCAATGACGGGTAAGATTCCTCAAGGAAGGAACAACCTAAGACAGACACAGTCGCATAGGGGTCATCTAATTGGCTATATTCAATGATTTGAGTTTAACATCAGTTCTCCATCTATTCTTTCAGTAGTATCAGCATAAGGTTTTGTCCCCTGGAGAGGTACATACAACAATTTCTATTACATTCATACTCTTTTGTCAGACTAAGGTGATTTGGTTTAATTCTGTTTTTCTGGTTATATATATGAGACTCATAGGCCACTGCTTAAAGCAAAAAGAGAAGGGGGGTATGTGGGGAGTGGGCTGTGAGTTGACAAAGGCCTTGCACCTGCAAGGTCATTCCCATGGGAAGCCTCGCCTCAGCAACCTTCGATGTAGGGAGTGGACTGTAAGCTGACAAGGACCTTGTAGCTGCAAGGTCATCACCATGGGAAGCCTGCTTGTTTTGCTAATACTTGTTTGTACAGATAACTATTCTAAGACTATAAAAACTGTGTGTGAAATAAAGACTGCGCCACTGCTCCGCCATCCGTGGATGGTGGACCTCCCGATCCCAGCTTTCCTGTTACTGTGTCTTTTCTCAGTCTCCTCACCCTTCCCCCTCAGGCAGAGCTCTCCTGGTCGCATGGGCCACAACAGAAATGTAGCTATTCATAAAATTGTATATTTCGGAGTCAGGATATATGTTATTTTCTAAAGTAAGTTGCTTTTTTATACTCCCCCCAAAAAGTCTCAGAAAGAAAGAACATTCTGAAAATATTCTTTTTATCTTTTTTTAGGGAAGCAAAGGTTTTTATTAAAGCAAAATGCAGCTGTCTTGCGAGAGGGGGTACCTGAAATTGGGATGCCCCTGAAAATATTTTTATTTGGCACAGAAATCACTCCAGTGAATGTATAGACAATAGATATATTTTTACTAGCTTTCTCTCTCTCCCTTCCTTCTCCCTCTCCCTCTCTCTTTCCTTCCCATTCTCCCACTCTATCTGTCCCTCTCTCTGTCTCCTCCAATTCCATCTCTCTTTAGCACACATGTGCATGCAAACACAGCTAAATCTTCTCTACTTATTACTAATGGCAAATGCACAATGATAAACGAAATATCTAGTTCAGAAAGAGATTTTGCTTGGTGTTAAATAGAAAGCACTCATACATGGAGAAAAATATTTAAAATGTCCAGGGTATTGCTTGAGGGGTGTGAAACGTCCTACCCAGGAGAAATAATCTCATGGTTTAAGGGTAAATTGATGGCAGGGATTTGATGGGTTGGCTCACTCCTTTGCTTCCTTTGGGGCATAATGCAATGTGCTGGACTTGGCAGAAATCATAAGGCAGGAATTTACACGGAACTTGGATTCTGATAAGGGAAAAATACTCCCTCTTTAATGGGTTCTTGGGAAAGTTTCCTTGAGCTATAACCTTGGTAGATGTTGGATTCAGGATCATTAACTACCTAAGATAAACACAGTCCATGGGAGGTAGTGTTTTCTCCATGTGTGGGTTGCAAATGGAATTGTTTACAATAGCTGCAGTACAATGAGAACAAAAGTAGCAATGAGTCAACAATGGAAGCCTCTTTTTCTAAAAGCACAAGGACAAATAAAATAACATCAATTTCCAATTTTGAAAATTACTCAAAAATATACATTCCTCCAATTATAAAAAAAAAAAAATTACAGGTGAATTATAGAATGATTAGCATACAGAATGGCTTAGGATTAGATTTCCGTATCTACTTCCTAGTAGATGGTGACTTTGTTTAATAAATTACTTAACCTCAGTGTGTTTCAGTTTCTTTGCTTTTCAAATGGGGATAAAAACATTTGCCTACCCTACATTTCAGAGTTGTTAGGAGGATTGCAATAACCCAAAAGAATACTTGGGAAAGTACTTGGTATACTCTCAAGTAATAAAATTCTATATCAGCTTTATTAAATATTTATAATTATAAAGTGTTTATTACAATGACTCACACATTAATTCATTCATTATTGCCAAATGATAATTCAAGATATGAAATAGTAACAAATGAAGCTTCAGATGTTTAGTCTTTTTTGTCAGCTTCAGAATAGTTGGTGTCCATTTACAGAGTGCAATTCTGTATGAGTTATGACAGATGTATACACTTGTAAAACCATTCTCCCAATCACGATAAAGCACATTTCCATTTCCCTTAGAAGTTCTCTCATGACTCTTAGCAGTATCAGCGTAGATTATTTTGAAATTTTTGGAATTTCATATAAATCGAATCATAAAATATATATTCTCTTTTGTCTAGTTCCTTTCACTCAGCATAACATTTGTGACTTCATTCAGTACCATGCTGTTGCATATTTCATTAGTTCCTTTTATTGCTGCGTAGTATTCTATTACACTGTGTATTTTATTATGCTCATGCATTTTCCTGTTGATCATTTGAGTTATTTCAGTTTTGAGCTATTATAAATGCAGTTGCTATGAGCATTTTTGTATGTCTTTGTGTGGATATAAGCTTTCATTTCTTTTAGAAAAATATCTAGGAGTGAAATTTTTGGGTCATATGTAAATGTGAGTTTATCTTTATAAGAAACTGCCAGACTGTTTTGGAAAATGGTTGTCATTTCACTTCCCCATTAGCAATGTAGTTCTTTCATATAATTGACAACACTCATTCTCATATTTTTTAATTGTAGTCATTTGTATATGTGTACAGTTTTATATCTGAAGTTTTACTTTACTTTCCAACTAATGCTCTATTTTACTTTTCCAACTAATAATGTTAAACATCTTTTCAATGATAATTGACATTTCGTATATCTTAAGAAAGGTCTTTAAATTTTGCTAATTTTTAAAAATTGCATTGCTCTCACTGAGTTGTAAAATTTCCTTATATATTCTAGCTACAAGTGTTTTGTCGTGTGTGTGTGTGTGTGTGTGTGTGTATTTTTTTTTTCTCTCGTATGTTATGGTTTGCATTTTTATTTCATTAACCATGTCTACAATGGTAATTTTTTATTTTGATAAAGTATAGTTTATTATTTTTCTTTTTTGGTTTATGCTTCTGGTATCTCATCAAAGAAATCTTTGGCTACCTACTACTTAAAAAGATTTTCATATTTTTTTCCTAGAAACTTTATAATTTTAACTTTTATATTTAGTTCTATGACTAATTTCAAGAAAATTTTCACGTATGATGTGAGTGAACATTGAGGTTTATTTTCTTTTTCTGGTCCTGTTGTTGAAGCCCCACTTCTTGAAATGATTTTTCTTCTCCTTTTAATTATCTTGACACCTCATGTACATAATGGCAAATTTCCTTTTATTTTTTCTAGTTGTAGTGTACTCTTGATTCATTAACATTGAACTCACAACCATCAGTACTGTAACTCATGCCTGAATGAAGCTTATATAATGTGTATTTTCTCCATTAGGGACATCATAATCTTTTCATGTTAGGAACGCTAGGCAGTGCTTCCATGCTGTTCTTAGGGGCCGTTTTAAACAGCTCAATCACCAACAAGGATAAAAATAAGAAAACATGGCAATAAATAGACCATGAAAAGGACACTTGTTAACAGTGTGAAAACTGAAACAAGAGGCAGAGAATCATTTTCTTAAACCTCAGATGAGAATGTCCATTACTCAAATGTTTTGCCACTCTAGACATCTCTTCAAATAACTGTGAAAGCACCATGTGTGTTGCTTTGGGGGTTACAAATAATTTTTATCATGTGGGTGAATTCACAGTTATGGAATCTTGGAATAACGAAGAGGACTGGCTGTTCTTATATTTGTTTCTTAGAAACTTTTCTTGTTGTTGATAAATACATACTGAAAGACAATCAACGAATGGACTGATTTTCATTAATATATATCACATACCATATCTTTTTAAAAAATGCTTTTTGAAATTAGTGATATTTTCCTGAATGTAACAAACTCTAAATATTATAATGTCTGTATTATATTTGCAAGTTTTATAGATGAAGAGATGACTTGTTTTCATTTACAATTAATTGGTTACTTGTGAGGTGGGATTTTTTTTTTTTTTTTTTACTTCGCAGTCATTTTGAAAAAACAAAACTACTGTCAGTCTGATACATAAATATAATTAAAGGGTTAGGATTGGAAGAAGTATTAACTAGATAATTTGTCAAATATAAGACTAATCATATAAACTATAGTTTTTGCACTTCTGATTCAGGAACAAAAAAATATATACATAGAATTAAGTTAAAGAAAGATTCTCAGTCTAGACTATTGCTCTCAGACCAGGATGCATATCACATCCACGTGGAGGACTTTTCATAAATACTGACACTAGATTCCCATATTCTGAAAATCTAGTGTGTGACCTAGTTATTTGTATTAAAAGCCTCTGGTACTTTTAATATGTGATGAAGATTGAGAACTACTGCAGACTGTATCTGTAGCCAACTAATACAATTTCAGTTATCAACAATGATCTTCTTAATCTTTAATCTGTAATTTTCTTCAGTGTAGTGACAAGTCTATCACTTTTACTTTAATTAATTGCCACATTAAATTGCATCTTTGTTGACATTTTTGACTTTGCTTATTTCTAATTTTCATGTGAGATATGCATCCTTAACAACACGAACATCTGAGAGCCTCCTACTTGGGCTTTTTAGAGAGTGGAGCTCTTCTTAAATCATCATGGAACAACAGGCTCACAGAAAAGTGACCTTTTTTTATCAAGAACTCAATGTTAAGAGCTTAGAGAAAGGAGTTACTGCAGACTTCTAAGCTCCCTCTGAATCTGTGCTTAACATTTGCCTTCTTTTTATTTGTAATGAGCACCTAGAAATTCATTTTTCATCTCTCTAAGTGTAGTGTATTAACACATTCCATATCCAAGTCCAGATGATAATTTTTAAAAATTTCAGGACTTGTTTCATACCTTTTCAGAGGTATGAATAATTTATGTTTGACTCCTTAAATAACTTCCTAACTTCAAGATCAGTGTATTAGATTATATGAAAAGTAGAGCCCTCTATTTTTCAATCATCTGTGTAACTTCTTGAGGGAAAAGAAAATACTGCAGTAAAGTTGACTGTTACATTTCTGTTTCCTAATTTGTTACTTGCCATCAGTGCTGTCACCTAGATTCTAATTAGGTTTGTGCAGAGTTCTGATTCTTGAAGACAGATTGTTTTCTTTCTCTGGCCTGTTAAGTATCACCAAACAGGAATGAAGGATGATTCTGGCCTCCTCTCAGACCTACTTTCCTTTCACATTTTAGAAAATAATATTTTTCCTTTTGTCATTTATAATCTAGGGGTTCTGCTGGTAGTTATGCACCTTGGGATGTTGTTATAATTAATGGTTACAGTTCATGCTGGTTTCTCACTGTATCCTATTAATGTTACAAATTAATTCCTTTAAAAATGGGGAACATTTTCTTCTGTTATGTGATTTTTCTATGTGTGGCTGGTATGAGTTTGTAATACTGAAAAAAAATATATCCATTACTAATTTGTGGGTCTGTTTGAGTAGATGGAATTGTACATTGAGGCAGAGTCTCAAAGAACCATAAATTGTGTTCTCAGAGGCTGTAATATGTAAATATAACAATGTTGATTCTAATTCTAGTTCAAACCACTTTCTTGATTTTTCAAGAGTAACCAAAGAGCTATTTATAAAGCTTTATACAACTATATTAAATATAACAATAAATAAGGTGATGAATAAGACAGGTTGAGTTTCATACTCAAACTATTCTAAGTTATCAAGAAGACCTAAATTTGTAACATAAATAAAAAAAACTTAACTTGGGGAATTATACCTAAATCAGTAAATAGCATTGTTTAGTATTAAAAAATTAGGTTTACATCACCAACTACCTTCTCTTAACCACCATCACCACTACCATAGACAAAGTGGAAAAAGGGAAGTTGTTATTATACCCAAAATATTTTATAAAATTTTTTATATCATAAAATGTAGGGTACATATTCAAACTGGGGAATTGCAATGAGCGATACTTGCAGACTTTCTGTAAGATTAATATTTAGCAACACTTACTTTTAGAAATTATACATGTTCCTTGATAAATAATCATCTTGTTGGGTTTTTGCTACATTTAATTCAGACTACGCTTCCCTGTATAGACTCCCTTAATGATAAGCAATATGACATCGGTAGCTATAATTAAAGTTTATTATAGATGCAACCTCATGTAGAGGGCCAGAGGAATGGATATTGTATTAGTTTGTTGCTGTTTTTCTGCCTCTAGAACTCCTAGTTCCTAATGTTTTGTCATGGTCAATACAAAATGTTGGTTTTCAAAGACAAATCCAAGGAAAAACATATTTACTTATACTTTCTTATTTTCCTGCTTACCGTTCTGAGTTATTTGAGAGCCCCTTTGCAAACTGTTGTCATGGACCACTTAATAACAGGGATGCGTGCTGAGAAATGCTTTGTCAGTTGACTTTGCCATTGTGCAGACATCATAGAGTGCACTTACACAAACCTCAATGCTAGCCTACTGTACCATCTAGGCTGTATGGCATAGCCTGTTGTGTCTAGGCTACAAGCCTGTATGTACAGCATGTTACTGTAGAAAACAACATGAGACTAAATCAAGCACAAGAGAAAATGATGCAATAAAGAAAGGAGGTAAACATGAGATGTATGAGGCTTCTGCCATTGTAACATGGCATATTGCTTTACAGCAAACTTTAATAAGTAGAAAGAGTGCACTTTAAAATAATAAGTGCACTCTTTCTACTTATTAAAGTAGATAAAAAGTATAATATAGTAAATATATAAACCAGTAACATAGTTGTCTGTTATCTTCATCAAGTGTTATGTACTGGCCGTAATTGTGTGTGTGTTATACTTTTATAAGACTGGCGAGGCAGGAGGGTTGTTTATACCAGCATCAATGTGAGTTATGCATTCATTGCCTTATACATTGCGATAGCTATGACATCACTGGGCCATAGGAATTTTTCAGCTCCATTATAATCGTATGGGGTCTGTCTTTGATTGAAATGTCATTAAGCATTGCATGACTGTAGTTTTATATCCTCCATGTTTCAGACAGTGTGATCTTTCTGCTGTAAAAATCTCCAAAACCTAGGGTAATTTCTACAATCTTTAAAAATCTCTGGAAAATGTCTTTTGCTCAATCCTGAAACAGAACTCCTCTTAGCACAAGTACTTTGGTAGAGGATTTTGAAAATTAAAGCAACGCACTCCCTTTAACTACCTGCCCTTTTCTATCCCACAAAACTGCCTCCAAAATGTTAAAATCTTAAAACAACATCAACACAGGAGCATCTTTAAAAAAGAATATCTTGTAAACTAAATGGAGCTTGTGTTTCAGTCATGTGATAATGTATGTCTTCAGTAGGAATTTGAATGATTTTTAAAATATTCACGAAATAGTTTATGTCAGTTTCCACACACACACCAAGTTCAAATCAATTGATTGAGTCCTGTATCACTGTAAGGAGCCAAAATCCTATGACTTACAGGTATCTTATTATTTTCATCCAGAATGTTAAATATGTCATTATTCTATGTTGGCATAAAATGCTTCCAGTTTATCCATTTGTTCTCATGATTTGAGTCAAAGAGGGGAACATTTCTGCTAAGATGGATGCCAGTTTGCTCCTACAGGCTTCAAAAATTCCACAACTAGCACTCAATAACAAGAAAGTTCCAGTGAAAAGAAAAGTACATCCATTGTACGGGCTAAGAAATAGTCTTGGGCCCTGATACTTCTTTTCTTAAAATTAAAATAATGCTGTCTTCCATAGAAAATGACTAAATGTTAAAAGCTTTACTAAAAGGCAAGAAAGCGGCATTCAATTTCACATAGAACAGAATCAATATCTTGATGATTCATTTAATATAACACCTAAACCAACAAAACATGCAAATTGTGTACAATTTATTAATGTTGGCGATGCTATTTTAACAAACTTTTTTTCATTAGCTCATAATATTTGCATTGTGTTTTTTGCCCAAGAATATACTACTGGATCATGGCAGTAATGAGAATAGTGCAACATTGGTTATAGTTAGTAATAACTATGTTCCCACTTAGCTATATAAAAGTTTAGTTCAAGTAGTTAAGACATAAATGACTAAGTGTATCAGAAGAATGATCCTGACAAACCAATGAACATAGGCAGTGTCCAAGATTCTGCTCCTTTGGGTAGGACATTTTCCAAGATTGGGATATTTCAATGGCAGTATAAAACTAGGCAACTCCCTAACATGAAGCAGAGAATCACTAACATTGAAACACTAATATTGAAATATTGCAAATACAATATTACTTCTGGGGCCTATTGACTTGGACAAACCACATTGTGTGTTTCTATATCCATCCCTTCCCATTTTTTTTAAAGAAGAAAGTGGATTGTGAAACCAGAGAGCTGAGATTTTTTTTTATGACTCTACCACTAGACAATAATAATAGCTGATAATAGTAATTACTGAGTATCTATAAGGTGCTAGCCACTGTGCTAAATTCTTTAAATATGTTGTCCCACGTAATCCTCAAAACCATTCAGATGTATTCCCAGTGCCTAAAATAGTGACTGTCACTAAGTAGTGCTCAATAAGTATTCAGTAATGAATGTGCAAGCCTATGAAGGAAGGATTGTAACCCTACTTTACAGATGAGGACACTAAGGCTGAGAAAATGGAGTAACTTACTCAGCTTTACACTGCTACCAAGAAGCAGAGGCAGGATTTGAGATAACTATTTCTGATTCACTATAAAGTCCACACTAACAGCTTCACCTCAATTCTCTGAGCCTCAATTTATTATTAGGATCATAAAGGTACTTACCAAGTGATTTCTAAAGTCCTTTTCAAATTAAATATAAATAGCGTATTTAAGAAATCCATGACCAATCTTTGAAAAATTGACATCAAACACAAACTTGAGAAATGGGTATAGAAACAGAGTTGATCTGTATTTTCTACGTTGGAATAGTTGGCAATTTGGCTGGTTTGGAGGCTGGGTATGAAAAGTAAGCCTTGGGTCTTTTATTCTATAGATTTCGCTTATCTGCAGTTCTGATAGCCAAACATTTGAAAACCTTTTAAACTCATTTAGTTGGAAAATAATGGCCTGACTTGGAGTGATCTGGCTGCAAATAGTAACGTGAACTGATGTGAGACCATTTCCAGTCTTTATTTATCACACTTGTGAATATTTGCTTTGCTGCCAAATATCAATGTATTTGGCCATGAGGTGCTGCATCCACTTCTTGAGTAGATGTTAACATATTATACAACTTATGCGATGTACACCTTTCTATAAATCCAAACAAGTCTGAATTCTAAAGCATGTCTGGCTAAAAGGTTTTGGGATAAGAGGCGGTGGTGGGCTTGTTCATGCTCCAGTGACTGAAGCTGTAGTCATTGGAGGAAAATCGAGCGAGGGACAAACACACTTGAAGTTTTAAGGGTGCCGATTTCAAGATATTAAGGCATTCACTCTAGAATTCGGTTCTCTTATTTGAAAAAGGAGGGCCACCAGAGATCATAAAATAATTCAGACAGAAATACTACTAACCTTTATGGTAGGGTCTGGCATTTTAGAAGGCAGAAATACAAGGTAGAATCCTTTGAGTGAAAAGTTCATTCCAGCAACTGCTGAAACCGTAAAACTAAAGTAACCCCAAACCGTTCGATACACACCCAGCTATTCTTTGACACATCTGTATTCTGTTTCTAACTTTTACCTGTATTTTCCCCAACCCTGTCCTAGTTTTAGAACAATCAGAGCATTTCACGATAGCTTAAGGGAGAGAAAGAAAAAAATATGCACCACCTTGTACCTATATACTATCTCCTGGTTTTATTATTGTTTTACTGACATTATCCTGTTGAGTATTCACACAAAACAAGTAGAGAAGGAAGTAAAGGGGTTACTATCACCCCATTTAACAGGTGACAAAACTTATGGTCTTGAAGATTATTTTGTGCAACTTATGGTAACAGTCATCGTCACATGGTTAATTAGTGACAGTTGAGGGACTAAACTGTAGAACCTAGATTCTTAACTCAGTGAATTTTCCCCTATATGACAATGACTCTGCAACTTAACTTTCGTCATTTGACTAGGACTACCCCTAGGATATTTCCCTTTTTAAATAGATGTTATATAAAAACCATGCCTAGTATTCCACAAATATCATAATAAGTAAGAGAAAAATTATATAAAATGATAGTGCAGTATGACTCACAAGATTTCTTGAATGCTTTCCAAAATGTTTTTCCTAGTCTTTTCAAGACACAGGACAAAGTTTCTAAAATGGCATTGTTAAAATTTCTATATATCATCTTTGAGAATCTGGAGATTGGCCAAGCATTAATTTTGATACTGTTGGAACTAATACTCTCTCTCATTTATAAAGTGGGTCATTGAATGCTCCTGAGACGTCCCAGAGATGCTGTGGGCTTTGACTAGGGTGAGTGGAACCGATTCTTGTACACTGGCTGACTTCCGTGGACAAGCCAGGCTCCACATGGGGATTCACACTGCAGTCTGACTCTTAGGAAATCCTGTGTCTATGCTTCAGGGTCCCTAATATTTATCTCCTTTTATTCTCCATTTATAAATTGTTAGTCTCCTTTCTTATTTGTTTTTACTTACAATGCAAAAATGCAGCAATTTCTGTTGTGTTTTTGATTAGGATTTGCTTGGATGAGTGATGTCCTCCTAATTCCTATGTTGAAGCCCTAACCCCCAATGTGATGGTATTTGGAGATGGAACCTTTGGGAGATAATTAGGTTCAGATGCAGCTATGATGGTGGGGCTTTCATGATGTAATGAATGCTCTTATAAGAGATGTCAGAGAGCTTACTATCATGCTCTCTGAGCCATGTGACAACACAAAGAGGGTGGTCATCTGCAAGCCAGGGGGTGGGAACTCACCAGAGACCAACCCTATTTGTATCTGATCTGAGAGAAAATACATTTCTGCTGTTTAAGCCACCCAGTGTATAGTCCTCTTATTAGGGTAGCCCAAGCTGACTGAGGCCGGGTAGTTAGAGCCCTGCAACTGCCCTGTCACTGGAGTCATTGACAATGATTAATGCCTGTGTACTCTTTGAAATTGGAAATATGTTAGACTAAATTATTTGAGAAGTACTTAACTTTAGTTTAGTAGTATGTGTTTCCTGGATATAATAAGAAAATAACATGGAGTGGGTTGAAAATGAAGACGTTACTAACTTGGATGTGCAAGAAATTTAACTGCGAGTCCACAGTCTTCGAGTTCCCGTCAGGCTGTAGAAGAATGATTTGAACTGGTCTATAGAAAATGTTTTGATTTTTCTAAGTTACGTGGTTGGGGGGGGGGGTAAGTATTACAGCAGTCGTTTAAAAGTTCAGCTCTCCCTCCAGTTGTTTCTCTCCTCTTGTACTTTCCAAGATGACATCTGGATATAGGTAGATCGTGGTATCCTCTTTGCCATTGAGAGAGGGATCCTTCAGTCAGTTTTTGAGGAGATCGATATCCTCTGTTGTTTCTCAGTCCTGAATGCATTTGCTACTGGTGTCGATGACAGGTGCTGTTGTGCATTTACTCTCAATATGGTCAGGATCACTTGGCGACTCCCTGACGACTTGGTCCCTCTTCAGTTTTCCCTGAGTCTTTGCCACATTTGTCTGTAGTCCATGCACTGCCCTCTTGGAACAGTCAGTCCTATTGCAGACATTTGGCTCTCAGTTCCATCAGAGGCCTTTTGGAGGGCACAGGCCAAGCCTCCCTTCATTTCGCTTAATGTGACAGGGAACGGATTAAACCCTTGCAAAGGGGTACTGAGAATCGAGAGATAATTTGGAATGGTCTGGCTAAGGTATATTTTAAAAATGATTCGATGACAGCCACACATAGTTTTTTATAAAGCTGAAACACGAGATGGAAACTCTGATGCAATCAAGTGTTTAGTGCGTATGTAAAATTTAGGACCAACTATTTGGACCAATTTTATTTCAATATGAATTAGTATTTTCCTTTCACAACAAACTTCAAAAATAAAATATCAGAAACATATGTTTGGGTACCTCCTTGTCAACTGCGTTTAATGAGCTTTAAGCAGTTGTCAAGAAGCTGAAACAACCTTGACTAACCCAAGCTGAAGTCTGATCTTTGTGGTACATCATTCCACTTTGCTCAGGCAATTTGTCATGAATAAAAGTTGTCTAGAATCTTAAAGTAATCTTTTATTTACGAGTTTTCCCTAAATATGAAGATAGAAATAATAATTGAAATGATGTCTAGGTTTGTTAGCATGAGGCTAGTATCTTCACATGTGGTCATGGTCTAAATTTCTCCATTTCCTTTTCTTGGTTTCCAGTAATTTGTTCCCTTCATAAACATTAAACTTCAAGTGCCTTATCTTCATGATATTTTAAGAGTGATCTTCATTTTTCGTGTCTCTTTTTGATCCATATTATATCTGTTAATATATTGATTTGAAACAACAAAGCAACAAAAAAGCTTCACCTGAACAAGAAAATAGCTGGCACAAATCCTGAGATTGTCCAGTCAATCTCGGGAGATGAGGAAACGGAAACTGAGATATTAAATGAATGAGCAATTCATTTAGTGTCAGTGATGTCAATCCAAGACTTGAGGAAACAGGATGAGAACTAGGTTTCTTAACTCTTGGTCTAATGCTGTTGCTTTATAATCTTAAGATCACTTTTAAATGTCAAGTTACAGATATTAATAAGTCCTTTTCAGAATGATATTCCCATGTTTGTCGATTTGAAAATTACTGTACAATTCAGCTGATTCATCGTGTTTTGAGTGTTATACATCAGACACTGTGCAAAGCAGTTGTAAATTAACTCATTTAATTCTCAGCGCAAGCCAATGATAGCATTGTCGCTATTATTATTTCTATTTAGAGATGAAGTATCAGAGGCACAGATAGGTACATTAACGTGTTCAAATTTACCTCAATGATGAATAAGGATGTGGCAGAATTTGAACCCAGAGTGCTGGTTTCCAAAGCATGTTGACTGTGTGATCCTTTGAGAGATTCAAGTTAGCCAGAGCTGCCCCAGTTGTTTGTGTTGACCCTAGAAACACTGGGAATTATGTAATTTATCCTGTTCCTTCTCTACACTGCTTATTAAATAAACTGAGAACTGTGTTAGTCAGTGTTACCAAAATAAATGATTTTCAGGAATTATTTTTCCATGACAGTTCATGGTTCCATATTGCTTTCTGACTTTTACGCCCACTGCCTCTTTTTTCCCCATCATTCTCTTGTTTTAATATATTTCATTTTGTATTTTGTGCATTTTCAGACAACCCACCCCGAACCCCCCCTACACATTGCATATTTACACTCACTTTATATCCTTTGTTTGGAACAAAGCTGGGCACAAATAAAAACAAACTAATCAACCACAAACCACTCCACTGGAAAGCTAGAGCAAAGAAGGTTATTTGTGAATGTGGGGCCAACTGTGAATACTTCAGTAACAAATATTACCAAAGTGCAAGTATGTCCAATCACAAGGTTCTAGAAGATGGCAAGTGTAAATAGGGTTGATTGCAGGCAGAGTAGGGCCGGCTAGGGTCCTTTGCAGAGGTCGCTCTCGTAGGCATGAACTGGATAGTTACTTTTTCCAAACAGCATGAATTAGTTAAACATCACTTTTTAATGACTTTTCTGTTTTTGGACTACGAGGACTACTGTATCAGAAACACAATTGAAAAATACTCAACTCAAATTAAAAAATAAAAAGAAAAACTTTGACATTTCTCATTGTGTTGTGTAGAGAGAACTATGTTGAATGATCATTCTATTTTCCTGTTTTGGGGGATCTCTTGTGGATACTGTCAGAAAGTCTATGCTTAAAACTTTGGAACCTCTGGCAGATAGCTTTATAAATACAGAAAAGCAGAATAAATTATTACATGTGTGTTACTATAGTAGTACCAGAAAAGGAGATCCCATGTTTTATTATAAAGAAACAACTTACATTTTCAATGCCACCTGTAGATATTTATTTTGAGAAGGAACTAACTTTCAAATATCTTATTTGCCAAAATGACTTCTAAAATGGATTTTTATAAAGTATGTTATTCTATTCCATTTTTTCTTGCTAAGGTTTTCTCTAACATATGATGAATAAGAGACTCTTCATGATGAAATCAGCTTCTCTAGGTTCCCATTATAAAATACCCAAAGGCAATTATATTCTTTATTTGAGCAATTGATATATTTTTAGAACTTTTGGGTAAATTTGGAACTTCATTAGATTAAAATATTTTCTTGGAGTGTTTTTTTCTTTTAAATGGTCAAAACCCAAAAGCAAATTTAAGCCTTGCAATCCCAGTTTCCTGTATAGAAATAGAAATTGTTTTAGTCCACATTCTATTTAAAATTATTTATAAAGGATGATTTAACTCTGTCTTTGAAAACAAATACTTTCCAGTATAAATAATGATATGTTAATTAAATTATATCGATTAAACCAGGCAACATATATTTGTTAGTACTTCAGTTAGTACTTCTTCAGTCAGGAGAAGAATGAATATGCTTTAGCATTCAAATGCTACAATCATGTTTAAATTTATTGCTGTGCTGTGACTAGAGAAACAACAGAAGCAGCTGTCTGCTCCTTTCACATTTAGCAGGGAATTCAGTAAGTCCCAGAGTAGGCAGCATGAGATACTCACTGTCAAACACAACTACCCAATTCTATGCTGCAGATTTTTTTTTTTTTTTTAATATTTCACTTTGGGATACTAAAATTTTGAAATATGGAAAATATGCAAATATTCCATTAGTAAGTCACAATGAAAATATAGGAGATAAACAGGTTTTATTTAGCATTGTACCTTTACTGGTTGAACTCATTTAAAAAACATGATGTTTATTAATAACTGAATCAGAATTTATTGACCAAAACAAGTTTCCAAACACAGTACTTATTTTTAACCAGTACGAACATTTTGCTAACCTTTTTTGCTTTACTGTCTGGACGCTGTGCCTTGTCACTTAGATTATGCTATCAGACCACAGTAGTCTTCTAACAGTGAGTAAAAACCGATTATCCAGTTAAACCTCTAGCAGGGCCAGCCCAGGAGCATGCTTAAAAATATAACATGAGGAACATCTTGACAGTCATAACTTCAAGGCAATTTGGGAACTATTTTCGGCTCCGATACAATCTAAAAATTAACCTTCTTACCAGAAAGTTAAAATTGAGAAAACTCTTTCCACGAGCAGAACATGGATCAGAAAACAAGGCAACCAGAGAGAGGACACAAAAGGACAAAAAGAGCCATAGAAACAAAAAAAGAGAGGTCATAGTGAGCTATTGATGGGCCCAATACAAATACCATCGCCTAATATAAATAACATTTTCAAATGATATGGCACATAGAGTATCATTTTGTGCTTGGCACTTGTCACCTTGTATTTACATATTTTTAAAGAAACCCAAAATAGTGTTAAAAAGTACTATAAAATACCTAATATTGACATTTTTAATATTAGGAAAAATATGTGAAATATATCTAGAGATGCCTTAATGAGTACATCTGGATGGGTCCGAATAACCTATGGACTTTTTAGAAGTTTTTGCCCAGGCTTAGCCTGAGTTATAGTAAGAGGAAGAAGGAATGAATATATAAATATGCAATTGTTTTCTTCTATGAGTTTCTTGGTAGTAACTCTCCTTCCTCCCGAATACACAGTTAGGCTGAATTTGTCCATGAAACTGGCATGTAAGGAGGAACACTGGCTTTATGCCATGAGCAAAGTAACTGGTGAATCCTCTCTGATGGTTCCCATTCCACGGAAGCAGAGGGAGCGAGCGAGCTTCCCCTCTTCTTGCAGCCTCAGGTGGGAGATGGGGGAAGAGAGCTGTGGATGTTCTCCTAGACAGAAAGGCAAGGAACAAATAAATGCAGAAAGAAATTTTGCCCTTTTTGCTTAATTAGCTTCATATCTCTTGGACCTTATAAGAAGCCATATGATAAATGTATGACAGTAAAAGGAAAATGTTAGGAAGTTTAGCAGAGTACAGCATCAGCTATTATTAATCTGATGAACTTTTCATTTGTAACCTTTGAAAGTACATTTACCATAAAGTGAATCATGAGGAAAAAAAAATTCCTGTAGAAGACACTTTTAGCATTTTAAAGTATATAAAGATGGGAAACATTAACTAAAACTTTGAAGTCCTATTTTCATGGCAAAGAATTTTTAATGAATAATATTGGAGTTAGATGACACACATCCAGTTGCTTTTTAAAATAGATGAAATGTGCATTCCTGAACAATTTTTAAAATTATATTTTAAAGACACTTTGCTATATGGAGGAAATCTATAGAAGTCACTTTTGTAAGGTACTTATACTCCTATTAATTTAGTTTAACCTCTAAGCCTTATTTTACTATTTGTCTACATAGGGTTAACCTTTGTATAAGCAAAAAATAGCCTGTACTATACATATAGTGTGTGAGGAAGAATAAGGCTAGTTCAGTAATTCCTGGAAGAGCTCTACTTCTGGCCATGATGGAGTAATTGGGACCAGACTGGCTATTTTCCCATGACTATCTATAAAACCAAGCGTAACAGATGACACATCTGTGCCCAAATATGGGACAACAGGCAGCTTGAACCATGACCCCTGAGGAAAGGTAAATGAATGAGGTGAGTGCTATAATTGCCCCAACTTTCTGCCTGGAGGCTCTCTCCAGTTCATCTTGCAGGAAGGGAAAGCAAAGCAAAGCAGAGCATAAAAGCAGCACTGAGATGAAGAGACCGAGTGCAGAGTTCAGGGAGGTGGAGATAGCTTGCCTGTAATTTGGACGACATAATAGAGCAAATGGAGCTGCGTCGAGATAGAGATCCTAACATCTGTATAAGGCTCCTTTGAGCCCTGTGCTAAATGCTAAGCAACACTTATGTAAGAATTTTAGTCCATGAGGTCAGGCAAAGAGTGTTCAGGAATGTGTTAACTGAAAAATTCCCAGAGCTCATTCAGGTTTGGGAGATGTGGGAGTCGGACCACATAGACTTTAGAGTCTTCATTGAACACTGGGTCCATTCCAGATGTACCTAGATTGACAGAAAACAAAAGAGTGAGGATACAAATGATCAATAGCAGCTGAAAGAGAAAACTCCAAATTTTATAGATATTTAGACAATAAGGTAATATGAATAACTTTGTGCCAATATGTTTGACAATTACGTAAATGTTAATACAAGCTAATGAATATGTGCTGTATTATATTGCATCATGGAAAAATACTGAAAAGTTAAAATCTTTTTTTGGCATTGATACCTATGGTTAATTGCCATACTACTGTGTTAATATTTTTAGATTGTGTTTACTAACTTTCTCATATGTATGGTACTATATACATAATTAGTACTTAACATTATTATTTATTAGGGAGCATAAAGTATAACCATTACAGGATAGCAATACACAGCCAGTAGAATGGTTGCAATGAAAAAGACTGGCAATACTATGTATTAGGGAGGGCATGGAATAGCTGTCACTCTCATGCAGTACTGGTGGAAAGAAACCCCGTGCAACAACTATGGAAAAAAATTGGCAACACATACTTACTAGACAGTCCAGCCATTTCACTCCTAGGTATTTACCCAAGTGAAATGGCAACATATGTTTGCACATATGTTCCAGACTAGGAAACCAACAGGTGAATAGATTAATGGTTTTATTCATATTAACCCCCAAATGGAAACAAGCCAAATAGCCATCAATAAGTGAGTGTATAAAAACTATGGTACATGTAATGGAATATTACCCATGGATAAAAAGATGTGTACAACCACATGCATACATTTCAAACATTATGCTGAGAGAAAGGAGAGGAAAGAGGCTGACATAAAAGAGTACATGGTGTATAATTTCACTTACAGGAAATTCTATAACATGTAAAACTGACCTGTAGTGACAGAAAGAAGATCACGCTTACCTAGAACCAGAGATGCTGGGTGTACATATTTACTGCCAAAGGGGCAAGGAAAGTGTTCTGTCTTGATTGTGGTGTAATCAGTGTCAAACCCATCAGTCTGTACATGTAAAATGCATGCACTTTATTGTGTATAAAGTGTTCCTCAACAGAATGAAGTAAAAAGTATTTTAAAAAACAAATTCCTGGAAGATTTTTCTTAGTTTTCACATGTTTTAATATATCAAATAATAAGGTATCCACTTTAAGAATAAATCATATGAAATCTGCATTCCAGAAACAAGATCACAAAACCTACACCTATCTGAGTTTACACTATATTACACATCAGAATCAGTAGACGGGTCCTTTGTCAAAGTCAAACACCATATAGAGAAATTAAAATTTAGAAAACTCGATTTTTCTCTTCTGCTCAAAAAAGGAAGCAAGGGTAAAAGAAATAAAGGAAAAGGAATGAATGAAATGAGGAAAAAAAAAAGTTGTGTTATATGCGTCTGCCACAGAAATTCCTGAATTTTGAGGAGATAAGAAAAGAGATCATTGCTTGGGTCAGTGGCCTGATGTAAACTATTGATTTTCAAATTGTGTTATGTTACCTGGGGCTCAAACTTAAAAATGCTTGTATCAGTCTCATATATCCCTTGGGGATACAGTCTCCATAGAGAATGGCTTACTTAAGGAAAAGAGAGTCACAGGTATCAAATTTAGCCTTATGGGGAAATGTGGAGCAGGGTTCTCCCAAGTGAGGTATGCACATAGTGGAAAGTGGAGATGATACAGCTGGGCATGAAAGGTGGGAACTTTTATTTATATCTATTTTACTTAAAAATTTTAATTCAGCTTTTTAATATGCTGATTGGAATTCGCCCCCCCCCCCGCCCCCCGCCCCCCAGCCGCAGATGAATGGTGTAGGTGAGTCACTATAGTAACAACCACTTCCTACTTATACCTTCCTATTTCTGTTTTCATTACCTGCCTAGGCTCTGCAGCTGCTTGACTTTCACAGTAGGGAGACAGTCAGTGATTCAGCCTTTGCATTCTGAAAAGAACAATGAGTTTTTCTAGCCTAAAAAAGAAAGAACGGGAGGGATTTTTTTTTTTTTTTTTTCAGATGCAAAGATTTTTACTTAGTGGAGCTCTCACTCATAACCAAACACAGCTCTTTGAGCCAGAACTGCAGGATGAGGAGTTAGGCACACACTTGCATGCTGGTAATTTGCTTGGGGAGAGCATCTCTTCTATAATTTTTAGAGGAGATTCTTCTCATGGGACTTCAGCTTTCTTGGTAGATCCTTTAGTTTCCCTAGTAAACTCTTTGTCACTGATGAAGGAGGAAGGGCCTATGCAGGGACTTACTACACAAGAAAACAAAAAGAATGAGCTTGTTCTCTACAATTACAGATTTTTTCAAAACGTGGGGCAAATCCAAAAAATATACTTTAAAATGACAGTGAATTATTGCATTATAATCTGTATACATCTGTATGAAATTCTACTTGGTAACTTTGTTTACTTTGCATTGCAATCAATGTTCTTAAATGTATCAGCATCCTGACTTTGGAGTTTCTGAAAAGAAATCATTTAGGAGAATCATAAAAGCACATTTTTGTGTTTAGTAGATGTTTACTTAAATGCACATTGCAGTTTTCAGAAGTGGTTTTCCCTCATTGCCTATATTTGCATAATGTTTATTGCCAGGAAGGTTATGGAAGAGCAATGAAAGTTTGAAGTCTGAAATATGCTCTTTAATCAAGACTGTGGTTACTGCATCTGGAATCATTTGGTTATTCAGAAAAATCTAATTTGGTGCAGGATTTTTGATAACTTTTTGCCAATAAGTTATTTCCAAAAAGTAATAAAGAACATAGGTTTTAGAATAATGCTAAAATAATTTGAAGTGTAGAGGCATTCTTCAACCGTTATTTATTTGGACTGATGATAGTTATGTAATTGGAATATAATTTTCTGCAGAAGGACGCTGTCGTCTTGTCAAATAGAGGAAGTAAGAGATTGGCTTTTATTTACTCTGTGGAAAATCGTAGGCAAATAATATAGTTTCCTTATCCATCCATAAGTCAAAATGCAAATAGAACGATAATATTGTTCCTGAGACATGAAAGAGATTTATCTGGCATTATTTTAATTATCTGAAAATGAAAACACCATGCAAGGTTTTAAATAGACCCCTGTGATTTCTAATCTATCTATTCTTGCATTTATAGAGAATTCAACTATTGTTTCCTTTTGAAGTATTTTCACTCATCTTTATTTGAAAAGATACAAATCACATTATATTGCATTGATAATAAAATTCTAAGATTAAAATTGTGTGCATTTACCTAAATATATGCCACTAAGTTTGTTTCCTGAACCTGGGGAATGGAGTAATTTACTCCACAGTTTTCACAGTTGTTCATCAGATTCTCTTCTCTTGGTAAGGAAATAGAGCTTCTATGTGTTATGTAGTATTTGAACCCATGCAACAACACAGAATCTGTCAGAAAGGAAGCTGATTGACCATATTTTAAAAAGAATTTTTCCTTTTTATAAGTGATGAAAAGATTAGTGATTGTAAATAGCAATTTTAACCTTGAGTTTTACTTTCAGAACTCTGAGGTCTATATCTGGTAAATTGCTTAATTTAACTGTTGACTGTAACCTTCATGAAAATTTTCAGTAGAGATCATAATTATATTCTATAAGGTTTTTCTTTTGTATCTGATTACTTTGTTCAAAATAGACCTAGAAAATAAAAATATGTCATATATATGATTTACTTTCAAAGCTAATAATTCCTTTAGAGTCCAAAACCCATGAAAACACACACACACACACACACACACACACACACACACAATTTCCCATATTTGTCTTATATGTAAATTACATTCTTGAGTTACTAAGCCACCTTAAATATTAAGTACCATATAATATTCTTGTTATTTTTTACCTAAATCAGTCAATCATCAAATATTTACTCTATGCACATATGTATTTAAAGTTTTAAGCTGAGTTTTGAGAATTTCCTTACTTTGAAGTTAAGTGAGCAAATATAATTTTCTACCCCCAATATACTTTTCTATAAAATATATAATCTGAAAGTAACAACTAAACCGTCTAGGGTGGGAGACTTTTAAAAGATATCTCTGTAAATTATAGTAAATCTTTTCTTGTATAAAAGACCAAGTCAGAACCCCAACTATGCAAAGAACAGGTACAGTATAAATATAGCCTTTAGTTAAATTTTATAAGTGGTAAGTAGATATTTTCTAATTTTTCTTTACAAATAAAGGATAATGGCTACATCCATGCTTTGCAGGCACCATCAACATTTATTTTTACTCCATGTGCTCATTAACTACATTTGGAAATTGAGGCCCATATTTTCAAACTAAAGTTTTATTGATGTATTTGAGAATTTTTTAAATTTCCAAAATGGTCCTCAGTGGGTAGAAGAGATTTTGATAAGCAGAAATGGAGGAAAGAATTTCACTTAAACAAACTACTCCAAACTCCACAACATTCTCCAAAATTGGCTTCTTTATAGTACAGATTCTTGCTGATGCTCATGGCTGTTAGGAGATCAGTCCTTTTCAGTCCTGACACTGAAACAGCCCAGCAGTTCTCACTGAAATAAGGAAAATGGCGTCGTAGAACTTGGCATAGGCTGTGACTCATGGTAGACATTATGTATAGCAGTTACTGACAAGTATGATGATTCAAGTATCAGTACATACCTATGCACACCTTTTTTTTTTTTTACCTTTCTGCCAAAACCCTGTTGTGAAATCCAGTTCTTTGGGCCAAACTCCTGTTTCTTTCTCAGTAGTGACCTCTCTCTCAGGATCCACATTCTATGCCATTAAAATTTGATTCTGCACATACTGTGTTTCTCCAAAAATAAGACCTAGCCGGATAATCATCTCTAATGTGTCTTTTGGAGCAAACATTAATATAAGTCCCGTTTTTTTTTTTACTATAAGACCTGGTCTTATAATATCATATAATATATCATATCATAATATAATATAATATAACATAACATAATATAATATAATACAATACAATACCACGTCTTATATTAATTTTTGCTACAAAAGACGCATTAGAGCTGATTGTCCAGCTAGGTCTTATTTTCGGGAAGCAGGGTAGGACTTCCCAGCCTCTCAGGCATGTTTATGGATATGTGAAGTTCCAGTAAGAATCAAATTCACTGATTTTTGTCTTTGCTTGTTTTAAAAATTAGAGCTTTATCTTCCTAGTTTTGGTAAGGATAACGTGTTTTTGTTAGTCCAATTACAGTCTTTTTAGGCATAGTCTAAGATTATAAATTAGACTTTGAAATATATCTGAACTTTGAAATATATCTGACTTGGAAATATATTTGAATTTTGCCTTATTTCCGTAATTTACTAAATGAATAGTCTTTCTCAACACTTACTTCTCATTGGAATCATCTAGGAAGCTTTAAAACCACTGATGCTTTGACCTCCAACCTTTCTGGAGTTGGGGCTGCAGACTTTTTAAGTTTTCTGGGTGATTGCAATATAAAGTTGGAATAAAGAACCAGTGAAATAATAGACTCGCTGCTCAGTCTGTTGTCTGCAAGACACCAATCATGGAATTGCCATCCGACTTCCTTAATGCAATCACTTACATTCAGTAAGTCCATATGACATTTATTGGTCACCTCCAAAATTGGAATCACTGTGCTCAGGATGAAAGAGGCAAAGATAAATAAGGCATGGTTTCTAGCAATGAAGAAAAATATTCTCAAGGTTTCTGTGGAAATAACGTTTTCTGCTTTTATTTCCCCCTGCATACACACTCATACCTAAACTTCATTTTCTGTATGAATGCTAAGGGCAAGCAACTTCTGTATTTTGCTGCATCTAATGTGCTCCCATGTATAATGCGCACCCACATTTTTGGCCCCAACTTTCAGGGAAAAAAATCTTTCATTTTAATTTTTTAATTCAAATTTTTGTTTACATTTAGGTACTTGTTATTCGTATTATAAAGGAATTTTAGCATTTATTTTTAAACATATTATGGTACAAAAAATTTCAGGTAACAAATAATTACAAAACACAAGAACAGATACAAGTTATAAGAAATTATGTACCGGTAACCAATTTACGATAGTTACACATCATAGAAAGCCAAGAACTCTTCTTCTTGCAAGTTCATCGTAAGTTCAGCAAAACTGATTATCGTATTCCAGCATATTATTTTGCATACGGGTATTGTTATAGATTTCTAGAGTTACACTTTTAACTCATAAAAATAAACAAGAAAATTAAAAAACTTTTATATAGATACAGAGTTAGTACTTCCCATGTATAATGTGCATCCTTATTTTTCCTTCACAAATTTGGGCAAAAAAGTGTGCATTATACATGGCAAAATACAGTATATTTCAGAAGATTTGTAGCACTCTGAAAGATGTTTATCATTCATCATTTAAATAATACTATTTGCCTACAAAATTTTAAAATAGAATAATAAAAAATAATTTGACATATTTTATGTTTCACAAATACAGTGTTAAGTTTAAGTGAGAATGAAACTTGGAAACTTTTGGACTTAGGCCTCACCTGCAGAGAAGAGATGGAGAAAGTAACTGTAGTTGACAGCAGAGTGTTTCCAAAAATAATGTCAGATATCATCTTTGCAACAGGTAGATAACAAAACGGAGAGCACAGGTTAGATTCTCTGCAAAATATTTTCAACATTAACGTCCTGTGATTATAAGAATTTAAGTTCTGTATGATGTAGACCTGACTGTCCAATGTGGTAATCACTAGCCACATGTAGATGTTTAAATCAATTAAAATTAAATATAATTAAAAAACTAATTTTCTCAGTTACGTTCGCCAGATTTCAAGTGTTCATGAGGTACACGTAGATAGTGGATATACATTGAATTGTGCAGAATTATAGAACAGTTCCATCATTACAGAAAGCTCTATCGCCAGTGCTGGTCTAAATAGATTTTTTTTTTTTTTTTTTAAAGCTCTAAGTAAAATGAGTAGCAGAGCAAGAGAAAAATTCACATGGAAGACTCAGTAATCCACTTTACATTCTGTATCATAGACAAGGAGTGTATAATTAGTGGTAAATTTTGACCACCTTTTTAATTGCTACAATTTATGTTCCTTCTGATGGAATTTCCTAGAGCACATTTATTATATTTACTACCTTTAACCATGAAGTAATCGTTGAAAAATGTTAAAACCTGCTAATATGAGGTGGGCACATAACTTTTTAATTTACCAGTATTACTAGACCTTACTGTTGTTGGTTTCAACTTTATTAGAAACATCTGCCAAAACATTGGTGTTAGGGCCAGAGGCCATGTCTCAGGAGGTAACAAACTGCTTTGGGTAGGTTCGATGAAGAGGCTACAGTAACCATTTAAAATTTATTTACATTGTGCCTAATGTCTCCATTTAGTCTATATACAGGCGTCTGACACATGGCTGCTCTGATTACAGAAGCAGAATCCTTGCCTGCAACTTGTTCATGTCAGGTCAGGACCTGGGTGGTGGTAAGGAGCAGGGCATGTCTGAGAAAGAGAGAGCAATGACTGTTCAATCGGGAGATCAATAAGTCACTTCCCATACACGTACATGACTGCAAATGAGAAATTCATGGTTGTTTATTTAAAATTAACGGATGCAAGCTGAGCCAAACAGGCTGAATTTAAAATAAGAAAATAGTGACAACTATCAGGTAACCTTTCTAAATAAAGCACACACCCACCCTTAGGTCTGTAGGTAGTTGATTATCTGTCGGGGAGGATTTGGGCCTACTTGTCCTTTTTTATTCAACTACATTGTTGGGAAGCTGCTGACTATTTTTTAATCCCTGATTCCTGTCATCCTACGATCCCACTGAAAAGGCCAAGAGATTTAACACCAGGTGAATCACTCTTTAGTCTTTTCTCTACAATAAAAGCATCAAGCCGCAGTAAGAGTAAGTACCATTTTAACGGAAGGAGAGTAAGTGGGAGAGCCATATAATTTCACTGAAGATGAAGCCATCTTTGGAGCCGCACTCCTGAACAGAATCTGTTTTAAAACGTGCTTGCAGACAAAATTTACATGGTTTAGTCAGTACCAAGAAAGGTGTTCTTAACAGTGAATAATGGAAAATAATCTCTGAAAAGTATTTGCTTTTTTACGTGGTTTGCAAATTG
Organism: Rhinolophus sinicus; assembly: GCF_036562045.2. Taxonomy (NCBI): domain Eukaryota; kingdom Metazoa; phylum Chordata; class Mammalia; order Chiroptera; family Rhinolophidae; genus Rhinolophus; species Rhinolophus sinicus. The sequence goes on from NC_133757.1 coordinate 101,473,414, forward strand.
GACAGCATCCAACTAGAATTGGCATTTTATAATTCTCATGTCTTCATAATTTAATTATGTTGTAGATTTACAGAACTTATCAAAGGACTTTATGATGTATTGAGAATGTTTCGCAGGGGAGGACATTTTGATTTATTCTAGTTTATTTGCAGTAAAGAAATAAACTTACATTACAAATAAATTTCCCTACACAGAGGGAGGAATAAGCAAATAGAGACACAGAGAGACAGGGTAGGTATCAGTTAAGCTAGGCTCATTTGTGCTATAACAAAAAGTGACCTGTAGATCTCATTGACACATAATAGTGGCATGTTCATTACGTTGGGGGGCCCTGCTCATTGTTGCCATCACCTGAGGCCCACATTGTGGAAAGAGCTGCGTTGGGGACACTGTTATGCTCAAGGGAAAGGGGGAAAACAAGAAGATGGAGAACCATGTGATGGCTTATAAATTTTCTGTTTGGAAATGGCACAAGTCAGTTTCCATCATTGTTCATTTGCCAAAGCTAGTCACGTGACCAAGCTTGACGTCAGTGAGGTGGGATGGTATAGTCCTCCATAGCAAGGGGCTCTGTGAGAAGGGCAGCAGATGTTTTGAACAGACAATGCCATCAACCACACTGGTCAAAAGCTTAGCTGCTGGAGTCAGACAAACTTGAATTCCAGTCCCAGATTAGCAACTAACTGTGTGACAGATATATGCAGCTTTCTAACACTTTAGTTTTTATTGTATTCTATGGTATTCATTTCATAGAGTTTTTATAATATTTAAGCAAGATAATGCATGTAAAAAGACTTAGCTTAGTGTCTAACACTTTTAAACACTCTGTTTTATGATTAGAGCAATTATTATAGTCAGGCTCTATTGAAACTTTTGATACTTTTGATTTTTTAACATTATAATGAAAATCTTTAATACATTTGAAAAGCAGTTGTAGTTCTAAATATTCTCAGGTGGCTAATGGAAACTAATAGGAGCTTTTAGTTTCAAATACACAATAGCAATTCACATAATACTTCTTTACTCTTCATATTTCAGCATGGACAGAGGAAAGGACTTGGAAAGAGATACCAGGTAATGTCCTTGTTTTCAAAAAAAAGAAAACAAAATCAAAAGAAAAATTCTAATCTTTAATTATAATAAATTCTTATTCTAAAGTAGCTGTGGTCACACACCTCTATGTCACACCTCTATGACAATTTTGTGATTAAGGTTCTTGTTTTTATTCTTCAACTCCTACCAATTTGAGATAATTTTTTAATATAGATTTTTGTTCCCAATCCAAATTCATTTTCATAGCACCAAATTAATAGTTGTAACTGTTGATAAAGCAATATTAAAAAAACAAAACTCCAAAAGAGAATTTGATTAAATATCACACACACACACACACACACACACACACACACAGAGTTCATTTGAAATTTTTGTTAAATGTCATAGAATTAGTTTTAAAACTTATTTTAGTATTGGCAAATGGTAAAATTTTAATGATCAATATTCATAAAGTCTGTTTGAATTAAACTAATTTAAACAACTGAAAAGTTTGTGTCTGAAAAACTAAAGGTTATAGTACTAATAAAAGTGAAAGAGAATGGAATATTTTTTAAAACGAAAGAACATTCTCATATTTAAAATTCATAAGCAAAATTTTCATAAAAACTGACATTTCTTTCTGCTGACATTTGAGTTGAAGTTGTGTCTCATCTCAAGGTCACTGACTAAACGTTTAATGAAAAAAAAGATTCATAGATCAAAATAAAGCAAATACAAGGGTAATGAATAAAATGATCTTTTTAAAAAAGGTCTTTTGGTGTCTCTTGCAGCCTTTCCCAAATGAAGCAGCAATCAAAAAGAAATTCAAAAGCGTAATATTTCAAAACAGCTCATTAGCATGCAAAAAAGAAAAATATGACAGTCTTAATTAAGCCGTCACCATTCAGTCACTCAAGCTTGAGAAACATACACCAAAAATGTATGCATCTTAGCATTTAGGATGTTGTGACACTTGTAAGGTGTGAATTAATCTCTTTGCTTTATATTATACCTCTTCCCTATGGCAGACCTCCCTCTGATTCCTTCCCTGCCACTCAGTTTAAATGTGACCACCTATCAGAGTTTACTTCTGGGCATTTGATTGCCTATGCAATGTCCCACAGACCTAGGATTTCCTGCTCCCTCTTCTGCCCTGCACTTTCTCCCTCTACTTCTCTCACCTTTCTGGACACCTTTTCTGCTTTCCTCTCTTATTCCTAACTGTATCTCTCTTTTCTATTTATCTTTTGATATGAGAAATGGGAGTGAAGTCAGAAAGGCCCGTTGCCAAAGAAATAGTGAGATGGGGGAATGGCCAACAATTGTCATAGGAACACATGGGAAGAAAGAACACAAACAATCTTTTCATCCAGTGGCCTGTGTAACCAGCCCACCACCAGAAACTTGACTCCATTCAGCTTTCCTATGTTGCATGGTGGTGGGGAGCTTTTAATGTTTACTTTTTGATGCCTACTTTCTCCCACAAAAGTGAAAATAAATAAAATCACAAAAGAGAGATCAGACATCAATACGTCTTATTTATTGAATATCAAGGTCTATGCTAGGATCTGGCCACACAAATGTGAACAAAGTATGATCTTACACTCAGAGGTCTCTCTTTGCAGCAGGAAAGATAAATTTGAACACAACTACTATAATGAATGGCCATGGGTACAACATACTATGAGAGCTTTCGACAGGATCACTATAGCATCTCTTTATAGAATAGCCTTACTGAGGGAATATGAAAGAAAGAGACTAAGAATTTTGGTGTGATCTAATAGAAGAACGTAGTTACTGACATGGGGAAGATGGTAAGAGGAGCAGCTTGGGGAAAATAATAGGAGCTCAGTGTTAGACCCTAAAGTGTAAGGTGCTGAGTTGACGCCCAAGTGAAGAAGCTAAGTAGGCAGCAGGATATTGGAGTCTGAGGAGAGATGTGGGGCTGGAGACGAACTTTGATGTTTTGAGCATGTGATGGGAGTTCTTCTCCTTCCTCTTGTTCCTCTTCCTCCTCCACTTCATTCCCCGTCCCCCTTCTCCTTCTCCTCTTCTTTCTCTTCCTTATATTTAGATGAGTTTGCTTTCTTAACATTTTTCTCTATTTTTACACTTACTGTAAGAATGTTATTTCTGTAATAAAAACACTAGGTTTCTATTTTGAAACAGACTTGAAATAACTATTGCAATAATTATAAACAATGATTATTAGGGTGTTATACATAATAACAATTATATTATAAATAAGTTATTTTCTCTTCCTGTATTTTAAATATTCTAATGGATACTTATTAATGGATGACGTCATTAAGGTTCTACATATGTATATAAAGCAGAAGAGAGAACTCTTAAGGGACTCCAATATTTAAGAGCCAGATAATCAGTGACAAAGAAGAAAAAAGAGAAAATGACCAGGAGGAAGGAGGAAAGTAAAACAGTGTGTCTTCTGGGAAGTACAGAAAGTGTTTCACAAGGATAGAGTAATCAGTTGTGACAAAGTTGTTTGCAGATCAAGGAAAATGCAGTCTGGAGCCTTGAACAGTGAATTTCACAATTGAAAGGCTATCAGCGATGTTAATAACAGTTTCCTAGTAGAAGTGGAAGTAAAAGCCTGATTGAGTGGGTTCAAAGGGAATGGATTCAGCCATTCTAGACAAATATTTTGGGCAATCTTCCTTTGAAGCCTGAGAAAATATAAAGGGTGGGGAGTGAGGGCAAAGTGGACTTCCTTTTTAAGATGAGAGAAATCAGAGCTTAGTTCAGATGCTAATGAAGAGACAAACGTGAGAGGAAACGCTGGTGATAAGTGATCATTGTGAGCGCTAAGTCTCTGAGCAGATGAGACAAGATGTGATCTAGTTCAGGTAAAGGGTTGACCTGGGCTTTTGATCGCAGCAACCAGAGCAGAGGAGGTGATCAGTGCAGGAACATGAGTCGATGTGTTTATTAGAACTTGTTTTGAAGTTGTCTTCTGATCACTTCAGGAAATATAAAGCAAGTTCATCTGCTGTGAATGAGTATAAAGAAAGAGGTTTTGGAACTTTGAAGAAAAAGAAAGTACAATATAGTCATGAGGGAAAGTAGGAAAATGAAAGGACCAAGGAAATACACCATAATCTATCTGAAATCAGTTATGTTGAATTCTAAGTGAGGTCAGCCGGCTGGGCTACTGGGAAGAGTCTTCCAGCCACTCTCAACTGTTCAGGGTGAGAGTCGGATTGAACCAGGATCTAATTTGGGCCAAGTGAGAATGGGGGAAGAAGCTAAGACCGAACACTACTGTGAAACAATGATTGCTCCCAGGGAACTGGCAAAAAAATTAAAGTGACTACCTACATGTTTATAAAAAATGAGAAAATATATGAAAGTAAAGTTAAGGTCCTAAAAAGTAATTATACAATGAGCTTGAAACGACCTCGGTGATAGGAGAAACCCTGTGGTCCAGGTTCAGAAAGCCTTTTTGGTGAAGGACAGGTGGAGGATCTTTGTTTTCTGATGCCCCAGAGCATTCCCCCCTTTATTTGAAAAAAAATCTAGGAATTATTTCTCCACTTACAATTTTGACTTCTTGTAGCTGTAATTGCAGGGATATCTTGCTTTTAAAAAGCTTTTCCTTAGGAAATTTCAAATGTACACAAAAGTAGAGAAAATAGCAAAACAAAACCCCGAGTACAGATACGACAATCACCAACTCAAGGCCACGCTTGCCTTTAGCTTTGCATCACTGAGGATGACATTTCCAAAATATTTTGATCCCATTTCCCCAACAGTAAAAAACAAGAAACAAATAAAAACAAAAGACAAAAAAACCCACCTTATAAATTTATATATTTATATTTATAAATAAGTATATATACTATGTGTGATTTGCATAAAAAATACATTTCTATTTACAGAATACAATTAGTTGTAAATACCTAATACACAATATTTATATAAATAAAGATTAAAATAATATATAGTATTCATAAAATAAACCATATTGTATTGTTATATAATTCATTTATAAATGTGCTCTTACTTCTCTGTCTCCTCCTGTTTCCTGACTTCCTCTGTTGACTCTCAGAGAAGCCAGTGAACAGGATGACATGGTTGGTGCTGTCTGCAGAGGTTAACTTCTCTGAGCATAGAAAAGAGTGCAGAGTGGGTAAAATAAAAGCAAAGCAGCAACTAGAGACTATGCCAGCCCAATGGTCAAAGTAATATTTTAGGGAGATAATGTTTTAACATTGACTATGGAATATTATCGCCGAGAGATTACAGTTAGAGAGAGTATTTCAAAAGCCTGAGTATGATGGAATAAGAATTTGCACTTAGGTTGTAGGAATGGAAACAAAGTAGAATTTACAGAACATGTAAAGAAGAAAATTGAAAAAAAGAGGAGATCTGACTTAGTAGCTGATTGGATATGGTGAGTGTCATAAAGAGAGAAAAGTCCTGCAAACTGTCTTTAAATGGTTTGCTGTGAAGTACCACCCACAGACAGGGACACAGTAGAAAAGTATACAGTCAGTGTGTGTGAGGTTGGGGAGAGGTAGCAAGAGTCCAATTAGATAACCACCAAAGTCATTTCCAATTTTACAATTTAGTAATTAAGGGAAATGTTATTTGGTGATACAGGTGCTCTTGGATTTCTGCACTGACTTGTCAATAACAGAGTATAAATATCAACTAATCAGCCTAAGACTGACCCTGGCTTTGATCTTCCCTGGCCTAGCTCAGTGAGACTATGTCCAATCTAATTCCACTTAGCAGAATGTATTAAGGTATTTTCTACAAATAAGAGTTCTTTTCCCTAAGAATGGTGGTGGTACCCACTAAGAGAAGGAATAGCATAAAATGGATATCTTTTTCCATATTTTAGATTCAGTCTACATTTTTCTTTCTTTTTTGAGAATCATTTTAACTACAAAATTGGTTTCCTACCTAAATTTTGATTGCATCATTTTACAAGGTAATCCTTGCTCTTATACTAAACATCTCTTAAGTGTGACATACTTTATCGATGGGATTTATATTTATGGAGTGTGGTGGGAATGGGGATGGTTGTAGTGGTTTTATGGCTCTCAAGTATAAGAATACTTTGTCCAATATCCTAATTCCTTTTTCCTATTCTCATAAGAAACTTTCAGATATCACTGACAATTAAGTCTGGTTAAAACGTGTTATTTTTCTTCCAATGCTTCCAAGAGAATTGCATTTATTTTGGACCTTTCCCTTAGACTGCACAATTGAACCCACAAGGTGAAGTTATCTTTCAAAACCAGTTAGGTAGCAGCTGGGAAGAAGGTGAGGACATTGTCATATGGCATTGTTTAATGTCACTAGTACTGTGTGGAAAGGAGATACTTTTTTTTTTTTTTTAATCTTTCTTGGACTTTTGAAATGTGGTCTAGGCTTCATTCAAGGCTTCCTTACAAAAACATCATTAAACCCAAATTAAAGGCTCCATACATTCCAGTAATAGCTGAATGGCTCAGAATAACATATTTGCTATCTGCAAAGCACCTCTGAATAGCTCGTGGCACTGCTGGAAGTCTTGTTCTCCGAGCCCATTAAGTTTATGCATTAGAGCACACAGACAGTGGCAGCTGCCTGACATATCCCATTGTGTTCAAGGACTAGAAAGTGATAAGGTTAATGAGACTTTGTATTGATGTTGAACCATTTAAAGTTGAGCAGGGCTATGTAAGCACTGCCTTACAGGTTCTCTAGTGATTTTTAAAGTGTTAATAAGCTTACAACAGTTACTTATGGGGAAAGGGTCTAATTTTGATAGAAATAATTTCCTTAAAGAGAATGTGCCCTCTGTATTCAAACTTTTTTTTTTAAATCATTTTTTTTTTTTTTTTTAATTTTTATTGGGGAAGGGGAACAGGACTTTATTGGGGAACAATGGTCAAATTGTTGTCCTTTGAATCTTAGTTGTGGAGGGTTCTGAACGTTCAGCTTCAAGTTGTTCTTTCAGTCTTAGTTGTGAAGGGCGCAGCTCAGCTCCAGGTCCAGTTGCCGTTGCTAGTTGCAGGGGGCACAGCCCACCATTCCTTGCGGGAGTTGAACTGGCAACCTTGTGGTTGAGAGGACAGGCTCCAACCAACTGAGCCATCTGGGAGCTCAGCGGCAGCTCAGCTCAAGGTGCCGTGTTCAATCTTAGTTGCAGGGGACAGAGCCCACCATCCCTTGCGGGACTCGAGGAATTGAACTGGCAACCTTGTGGTTGAGAGCCCTCTGGCCCATGTGGGAATCGAACTGGCAGCCTTCGGAGTTAGGAGCACGGAGCTCTAACCACCTGAGCCACCGGGCCGGCCCTGTATTCAAACTTTTAATACTATTAATCATTTACAGTATTTAGTAAGGTTCTGGAAAGAGTCTTGTTTCCCAATATGGAGATTTTAAGGAAATTCTGACTGTTGGATACAGGCATTTTTTTCTTTTTTCCTCCAGAGATCGGGGGCCAACTGTATGCAAGGTCTGTTTATTACCTGTTATTAGTGCACAGAAATCATTCATCTAAATTTCCTGGGATGATGACAACCAGTCCAGCTTCAAGTTTTCCATAATCCCTAAATGGATGATATTCAGAATGTCAGAAAGTTTTGTTTTTGGGGAGACCAGGCGCTCTCTGAGGAGTTGGACATTCATTATTTCATTTAGATCTCAATAAGCATTTTAATGTTGTGATCCTCAGTCCTTCCTACATGTATACCTAAAACACATGTTTAGTTTTTTAAAATTGCGACTCTCTGGGTCTCATCCTTTGGGATTCAGCAGGTCCAGGCATTTGTACGATATGCATTGGTGATGTTGGTGTGATATTTTGTATTCCGTAGATGAGGAAAAGCAACACTCAAAAGTTACACTGAGCTGCTTTAAGCCACAATGCTAGGGGAAGAGTTATGATTCATCCCAAGCCTGTGTGGTTCCACCACACGTTAACAACTCCTGGTGAGCTGGGGCATCTTCAAGGGGAAGTTCAATTGGCTTTGTAGCAGGGGCCTAGAATTTAGACGGTCTATACATTTTAAGTTATGATTGTAAATAAGTGTATGACTTTTAAAATTGCACATTTCCAAGTTGATCGCGTATGCACTCTTCTAAAATCACTTCAGAAGTAGCAATAAGTAAGCCCAGTACTAGTTAATGCTAATAAGAAACATTGTTAGGGACTGCTTACTTCCAGAAGCTCTTGTAGGTGTTCTACGTGTATTACAAGTTTACTCCTTAAAGCCCCCCCTTATAGGGCAGTCACTAAATTTATTACCATTCCACAGATGGAGATACTGGTGGCCTCAGAGTTTAAGAAACTTGCCTATCATGGCCAGTAGAGGCAGACCTGGCCTTCAAACCCAGTCCATCTTGTACTGGAGCCCAAGCTTATAATTGCTGCCTCAAGGACTAGCAAACTTTCTGTAAAGGGCCACATAGTAAGGATTTTAGGCTTTGTCAGCATATGGTCTGTGTCACAACTAGCTAGCTCTACCATTGCAGTGCAAAATCAGAGACAATATGTAAAGGAACAAGCGTGGTGGTCTTCCGATCGTACACCGAATAACACACTTAGACACTGAAATTTGATTGTGATGTAACTTACATGTCACAAAGTACTATTCTTATTTAGATTTTCTTTGACCATTTAAAAATGTGATAACCATTCTTTGCTCAGAGGTTTTACAAATACGGGCAACAGTCAAGATTTGACTTGTGGGCCATAGTTTGACAATATCTGCACTATTTATTGCTATTTCTCATTAGTAAGGTTTGGGAGACTGTTGTATGTGGGAAGGAGCATTGACCTCTGCTTTTGCTTTGTTTAACACTCAATTTGTTAGCTCATAAATCCTTAAGCAAATTGCCTATATATTTATATACTACTTACATTTCTAATGAATAAAAATACACATTTATAAATCTAATATTTAACCATTTAAAAGTTGATTAAACCGTAGGCAAATTTTGAATGTCCATCAATAAAAATAACAATCTAATATACGGAATCTTTTCAATGCTTCAACCTCTTAAAATAAATCAAATATACATACAAAAATCTGAATGATTATAAATCTTATTTTTACACAAACACAAAACATTACAAAAGTATGGATACTCTGAACTTATGGTTTTACAAAATTAGCAGTTGTATTCATCCCCGTGAAAAGTACCCCCTAAGTAATATTTTCTCAAATAACATTAAGTTCCTATATTTTAACTAATTGATTCTTGGTCTGAAAACAAGACCTGGTTTTAACCCAGGGGCAAAATTCCATTCCAGGCTCACACTAAGTGAGTACCGGTTCAGGTGCTATTCCACAAAACTTCCTAAAATCATTCCTTTACTTGTGTTTCCCCAGTTTGTTCTCTCATCCATTACGTTTTGTCTATAGATATCTCAGACACTTATGTATTTCACTGTATCTTATTAATATCTCATTACAGTTAGTAGAGTCATACAGCGATTTCCCCTTCTGGGATGACTGAATCTGCACAGTTAACTCGCTTTTACAGACATTTGGTTAAACTGTTGTCTTGCAATCCACCATTAAAACCCGTTTCTACCTGACTATGTTGTATGACCATTTCTGCTGACCACTCTTCTTGTTTATAGTGCAGTTCTTGGTTTTCTGGTTCAACTTGGCTCTCTGGTGACTCTTCCTGCTCTGTCCCATTACATAGTTACCAAATAATAAATATCCACTATCATGCGTATTCTTAATAAAAACAGACAAACCCTGTGATTGACATACATATGTCATTTCACACCCACATTAAACCTAATTTAAAAACATTCATTAAACCTACTCTTCTTTTGCATACAACTACCTTTCTTTACAATTATGTGGTTTTCCCCCTTTTGGAATATGTTCATAGACTGAATTTGTTCAGTTAATCAGTTTCTCAATCTTAGCACCATTGATATATGGACTGTAAATTCTTTTTTTTTTTCTTTTGGGTGGGGGGCTGCTCTGTACATTGTAGGATGTTTAGCAGCACCCCTAGCCTCTACCCATTAGATGCCAGTACTTTCCCTAGTTGTGACAACCAAAAATGTCTTCAGACCTTGGCAATGCAATTTCTTTTGGGGTGGAAAATTGTCTCTGGTTAAGAACCATTTAAATTAACAATCATTATATTAAGATGCCCAATAGCAGCTCTTTTGTTTGCCTCCACTTTTCTCTTAGCACTATTATGGGTATTTTTGAAATTATACCTTTTTGTTTGTTTGTTTTTTGTTTTCTGATATTCTAGCTTCATATTCCCTAGTGGGTCCCGAACCTGGGTGTCAAAATACACATCAGAGTTTGGGAGTGACAGATTGACCCACTGCCAGGGAGGCTACTTGCATGACTAAGCTTAAGTTGAAAAATATATTTAAAGTCATAAGTGCATAGTAATGTTTACAAAATAAACCTGAAAATTAATACAACTTTTAGCATTTTATCATAACACAAAATTGTAATTTACCTTTTTTCTATACACCTACTTATAGAAATAGTTAACCCCTCCAAACCATAATTGTGCCACCCTTTTTCATATGCCTCCATTCTTTAGTCACTCTGCAGGTAACAGAAATCATTGGTTACCGGATGGCCTACCATCTGACTATGAAGCACATCATGAATGGAGCAAGGATTCTCAACCCGGGCTCTGTATTTCGGGAGGGCAGGTGGTTGAAGCACAAGCTTCTGTATTTAAAAAAGGCCGCCCATCTATCAATTAGAGTTACTTCTGATTAACAAATAATTTTCAGGCAACTTATTTAGCACGGTGTGCCATTGGAAGCGAACTCGCTGAGAATGTTCTGCACAACCTTGTTTCCTTCAACTTCCTTATAAGTAAAAAAAATAGACAAAAATAGCTGTCTACTTCTCAAGGTTTTCAGTGTGGCTCATGACTGTGAACATGTCACTCCTTAATTTAAAAAAATCTTTCACGGTATCCCATTGGTCATTTCAGTTGAGCCACACTTTTGTGTGTATAAGAATTCGATGAAAAGTTCTTTTAAAAAATGTATTTGCCTAGGTTCTTACCTAATTGTGTTGGTTTGGAAACTATATTTCTGGTAAACACTTCAGGCATGCGTAATGCTGGTAGTCTGGGATTAGAGAAACACAGAAAAATAGAAATGTTGACTTGCAGAATCACATATAAAGAACTTAACCTGGCATTCAAGAAGCTCCATGATCTGTGTCTAGCTGTCTGTCTTAATTCCATCAAATAAAAATGATAGGTTGACAGGTGTTACTGGATCAGTAAGCTCTAAGTCATGCTAAATATTCGTTGTTCAGTAGCAGTGAGGGTTAGCTGAAACTGAGCAGAGGATGAGAGCCTTGCCTTTTAAAAATGATGGTAAAATTAAATGGCAAAACCACACCTAGCCGATCAGAACTTGGTTGATGTTATCCTCCAGGAATAATTGCTATCACTGTTTTCTTAATTTTGTTAACATTTACAAATATGCTTGTAGAGAGATGTGCACAAAGTATAAATGTCAGAGGTGTGATCAAACAATATGGTGAATGTTTAAATAATAATAATAATAAAAATATATTACAGTAAAAGGCACATTGCCATTAATCCCCCTCAAAATACTCCCTTTTGCTTCTAACACACTTATTCAATTGTTCTTGCCACTTTCTGAAGCACTTCTGGAAGTCCTCTTTCGTGAGTGTCTTTAGTTACGCTGTTGTGGCCTGAATCGATTCAAAATGTTTACCTTTTATGGCCATTTTGACTTTGGGGATGAGACAGAAGTCACACATTGCCAGATCCAGGAAATGATGTGGATGAGGACACATGGTAATGTATTTGTTTGACAGAAGTTGCCGTACCAGAAGCAATGTGTGACACGGAGTGCTGTCATGATGGAAACCATTTGCCCATTTCTCAGGCCATTTTCTATGCGCATCATTTCTTAAACACTCATAAAGACACAGTGAAGTCAATAAGTGTCTGAGGTATCTATAGACAAAACGTAATGGATGAGAGAACAAACTGGGGAAACAGAAGTAAAGGAATGAATTTAGAAAGTTTTGTGGAATAGCACCTGAACCTGTACTGAGAGAGGAAGATAACCCCTTAGTGTGAGCCTGGAATGGAATTTTACCCCTGGGTCAAAACCAGGTCTTGTTTACAGACCAAGAATCAATTAGTCAATAAATAGGAACTTAATATTTTCTTGAGAGAATATTATTTAGGGGGTACTTTTCAAGGGGATGAATACAACTGCTATTTTTGTTTTTGAAATTTGTATAAATTTATGCAGTATGTTTGTGTCTAGCTTTTTCTAACAGTCACATTTGTAAGATTCATTTACATTTTTGCTATATTTTATTAATATTTAATGCTATATGGGATTTCATAATGTAAGTATTTTATAATTCACTTATGCCTTTATCTGTTAATGGCCAGCAGTTTTTGTTCATGCCTCACCCCGGTTTCTGGCTCTTACCAATAATAATGCCATGGACGTTCTTATACATGTGTCTTGCTGTACAACTGCACACATTCCTCTATTGTATTTATCTTTAAGTGGAAATGCTAAATCATGTGATACGTCTTTTGCCAACCTCAGTAGGTAATTTCAAACTATTTTCCTAAGTGTTTTACCACCTTACACTCCTACTAACGTTTATTAGATTTTCCATTGCTCCACATTCTCAGTAGACTTTATGTTGACATTCATATTTTATTTAAGCAACCCTGGGTTTTAATTTGCCTTTTTTCTGAGGACCAGTGAACTTAAGAATCTTTTATAGGTCTATCGACATTTGAATATGGCCCATATTGGAGGGTGTAATTATAAGAAATGTCACCTGTTTAAGATTTTGGCCCATTTTTCTTTTCTTCTTTTCTTTTATTGATTTGTAGGACATCTTCAGATTGTCTGAATTTTAACCATTTGTGAGTTACATGTTATAAATATCTTTGTCATGTCTTTGGCTTACCTTTTCATTCAATGATTTCTTTCAAAAAAATGGGATTTCTTAATTTTAGTGTAGTACAATTTAGCACCTTATTTTTCTTTATGACTATTGCTTTTAGTGTCTTATTCAACACATCATTATCTATACAAAATTGTGATTATATTTTTCTATATTATATTCTCTATACAAAATCATGATTATAATTCCAGAAGCTTTATCATCTCATCTTTCAAATTTAGATCAATAATATATACGGAATTGATTTTACGTATGGCTCGTATCAAGTTTCAAGATTTTCCCTTATGGATTTCCATTGAGCTCAGCACTGTTTCTACTTTTTCACAGTCATATATTTCGTTAAGTCAGTGTCCCTGTATGTGTGTCTTTTCCTGGACTCTTATACATTGGTCTATTTGATTATCATCGTACCAACACTACCCTTTTTTATTACTATAATTTTAGGATAAGACTTTATTTCCAGTGAAGCAAGTTACTCACAATTTCTTCATTAAACGTGTCTTAACTGTTCTTTATAATTTCATATAAGTTTAGAGTCTGCTTGTTAATTTCCACCAATAATAAACCTGCTGAGATTTTGATTGGTATTTCATTGAATCATAGACCAATGAGGAAACTATTGAAACTTTTGTAATTTTGTCTTCCAACCCACCAACATAGATTGCTTGTTCATTTATTTAGGTCTTTAATTTCTGTCAATAAGGCTTTATTGTTTTATGCATGGAGATCATGCCTATCTTTAACGAGATTTATTTTATAGCATTTAATAATTTAGAGGTTATTGTTAATTTTTTTCAAGATTACATTTAATTTATAAAATTATGTTTAATATTTGCCTGTCTTATATACAGATAAAACTGACTTTTGTATTGTAAAATGATAGATAACCAGCAAATTTGCTAAACTCATTAACTAATTGTAATAATTTATATAGATTTTATTTTTGATTTTCTTAAACACAATCGTATTAGTGAATCATGAGAGTTTCATTTCTTTGTTTCTGATTTTTAAATTTTTATTTAATTTTCTTGCAATCTTATACCAGTAAAGGCCATCAAAGTGATGCAAGATAGAAATAGTGACAGTAAGTACCCTATTCTCATTTCTGATTGCAGATGGAAAGCTTTCAACATTCACTATTAAGTATGATAAATGGAGTAGGTTTTGTGGCAGATAATTTCTATGAACTTAACCATTTTATCTTCTATTTCTAGTTCACAGACCATTTTTATCATGGAAGAATGCCAAAGGCGAACTTAATGCCCTTGTCTTTAAGAAGTCCTTTCATAGTCTATATATTTTTTCTTGCCATACATTTGCCAATATTTTCTATCATATTCTCATGTTTAAAGTGTGTAAGTCCTCTCTTATTATTAAGCATTCAAGTGCATTAACACTAGGAATTTTTAGGATATACTGAATCTCTTAGCAGAGTATTCAGTATATATCAGATACCCATTAATTATTGATAGACTCCTAAAAGTAGCTTTTAATATATTTATGGGATAATGACTGAAATTCCATATATTTATTTTAGATTTCCCCCATTTTAAAGTGATAATTATTATTCCATATTACTTGCCATAATATTACGTATGCATGATTTTTTTCTTTCAGATTATTGTTATCAGGATAGCAATGACAATTTTATAGAAAAGTTTTTGCAAAATTTAAAGGTATATTGTTGCCATAATCAAAGTTTTTGGACAGATTCAGTCTTACTTGATAAATTGTGGATACTTTAAAGAAGCCAAAGAGAAAGAATGGGACTCCTGGGTATACTACCACTAGAAGAGAAGCAGAATTCTCGGCAGATGGGTTAAGCAAGCAGGAGTAACAATGCCTATGCTTTAGAGGACTGATGGCTGTTGGTATCAGAACAGGAGGTGGGGTTTAACCTTAGTCCCTGAAACTGTCTTTTCCAAACCCCCCAGTTCCCCAAATGCTTCCCAGAGTCTCTCCTTTGAGAAGATGGTTGAGTTCCATAAGATGAATTGGGTCATTAGGATCTCAGCAGTTCCATTTTGGGTACCCCAAATAGTTCTGAGAAGCAGAACAAATTTATCTTCAGGCCAGAGAAAGAGAAATTTGTTGGAGTTTAGCATCAGTTCGGGTGAGATCTATAGAAGTGCCTGTAGTAAGCACTGGCAGCTACATCTCCTGGGAACCTCGTAGCCACCGGCAGAGAAGAGAAGTCCAGTGCATTTGCATTTAGACATCAGCTAAGTTTGTAGAGAAGCTCCTCCTTTCCATCAGGCAATCCTGGAGGAAATAATGGAGGTGACTATCAAAGGAAAACCAGGTTCTATGCTAATCAAGCAGGTGAGCAAGAGCACTGGAATCTGAAACACCCTCAAAGAGACCTCCACACTATGTTTTGAGCAATCTTCATTTATTCTTATTCCACTTTATGCAGTGCTTTCATCATTATTTTATCATTTGATTTTCTCCACTTGAGAATCAGGAAGGGGTATATAGTGTTAATCACATTTTACAGGTGAGGAAACAAGCAGATTAGCTTCTTTCAGATAACACAGTTAGTAAATGATATACCTTGAATGAGAATCTCATTTTTTTTTATTTTTTATTCTTAGGGTGGTGTTTTTTCCCTATTATTTAAATGGTCTGTGATCTTGGGAAAATTACTTTCTAACTCTATGTCTCAATTGCTGTTTGATATGGTATTATAATAATACTTAAAAAACTTCAGATGATGAAGAAGTCAAATGAGATTGTGTGTGTGTGTGTGTGTGTGCGCGCGCGCGTGCGCACGCGCATAATTCTTGGCACAGTGCCTGTTTTGAAATCAGTTAGCAATAATCATTACATAGTGAAACTATATAATAAAAAATATTCCTTTAGAGCACATAGAAAAATGAGTCTTACTAAAGTCATGTGCCCTAATACGTAATAGCTAAAATTTACTGAATAGTTCAAGTATGTCAGGGATTTTTCTATGAGCTTTGTGACAATTAATTTGCTTACTTTATTGTTAGAACAAACTTTTAGTACTATTTTAATACTCATAGTATAATCGAGGAAATGAGGTAGGAAGTAAATTAGTAGTGAAGTTGGAAGTCAAACCCAGGCTGCTTAGTCCTAAAGCATGTGTACTGGACCTTTCTGTCTCTTCTTTGTTATAAATGTGAACACATCATTTTCTACTAATGTATACAGCTTAAAACAATTAATCAAATAATTATATTTGTTTATATTTTGATCTTTGGACTGTAGTTCTGTATTTTATGTATATTATAGATTTATAAATCTTGAAAATTCTATGGAACATTATTTACAAGCATGGTATTCAAGACTTCCTTGGCTTGAATAAGCAAGTATTAGTATTTACTTATAATGTTTCATCATCCTAGTCAAACACACCTTTAACATATGGCAATGTATGTAAAATTATTATACCCAGATATTATATCATAATACCTGGCCAAACTCTAGGGCTGTGTTTCTTATGTTCATTGCATTGTAATCTAGGTACTTTTCCACTTTAATCAATATTTTTTTAAGCTAAAATCAGGTTTAAGTCGAGTAGGAGCATGTTGAATTAGGAAAATTAATCACAAAGGGCAGCTTAAAAATTAAGGGCTGATTATACAGAATACTTTCTTTAAAATGTTTGACTATGTAGGATGATGATTAAAATCGTAACAGTTCCATATGGCACCCATGAAAATAGATTTCATTGTTTTACGCCTCTTACTTTTTAGTATCAGCTGTAGGAATACTTATTTTTTCCCCCCAATCGTCACAGTCACTGAATGCTCTAAAAGCACCAGGCCTGAGGTAAAGGTCCACTTAGTCTTGGTATAGTACAAGTTGCATTTCACCTGTTCTGGTTTTGTGGAGGCTCCTTTAAATTTATCTTCCCTTTGCTGTATTATAAAACTCCATGACTCTTTTTGAAGTCTAAAGAGGAAGCCCATTTCCACCAATGGACAAGTGTGCATCTATAGTTTGAGGTTTATCAGATTTCCCCTGGAGGAAACAGAGAGAAACAGCCAGATGAGAGTATGGGCATATGGTATACAGCTTGGAGAAAAGGTCCAGTTACTCCGCAGCTTGTGCCATTTGTGTTTTAAATGATGATGGCTGTAAGGAAAGGGAGGGTAGGAGAAGTTACAGAGACATGTTGAAGACGATTGTTGAATTTAGATTGTTTAGTAAATGGAAATGCTTAAGAATCTGTTTTCCAAGAATTTGATTTTGAAGCATTAAGTCATATATAAACTTTGACAATAGCCAAGCAGCTGTTACTCCTGAAGATTTAAAATTAAATGTGAATGATGCCTTCATGTCTGGCAACCCAGCACATAATGTAGTGCTTAGAACATAATAAGCGATAGCTATTCATTTTGTAGGGAAAATAAAAATCTTTACTCTGAATTCAACTAATAGTCCAGACATAAAATTGGCTGCCAGAGTCATCTTTTTCTACCACATCATCTGGCTGAATCCATTTCTATATTCAGTGGCCTGGACAAAATGTGAGTTTCAGTGATGTAGGCATCTCTGCATGGCTCCTTCGCATTCTCCCTCTCCTGAATCCCACAGGTGAGGGAAGGTCTTTCTACTCTGCACTTACATGTCACATCTAGATCTCCTGTTCCATTACCCCACTACATTCTCAAGAGAATGGCATCTCTGGATCAGTGAGGAATTAGTTGCTGTCTATGAAGAATGTACAATGAGGTAGAAATACAAAATTCATGTGGTATTTTATGGTGACATTTGTAAAACCTATAAAAATGTTGACTTTTATCAGAGTCCTACGAGCATGGAAAACAATAAACGGTAAAAAATCCCCTGACCTTTTTGTGTTCTAGGGTACAGCTTACTGCAAAGAACCACTCTTCCCCATATAACTTAGATTCAATTCATGGATGCCCCTTGTTTACCTATGGCATGGCCAGACACAGACCACCAAGTTTCTATTCTTTGCCTCATAAATGATTAACTGTTTGCCCTCACTGACCATTTAGAACAAAATACTTAACTAAACCTTGGTTAAGTTTCTCTTGATCCTCCAGGATCCTAACCTTTGGCCCATCCTCAACCTGAACCAGAATACTGACTCTTCTTAAAAGCCCCATCTGAGGGTAAAACTCTGCTCTCCTATCACACCAGCCTTTCATCCCATTGCCTCACACCTTGCTCTTTCTAACCTTAATCCTCTTCCCCCTTTAAAAGAAAAAAAATCTTTTTGACTAATCCCTGAGATGTTTACTGATCTTAAAACCAGAGCTTTCTCTCTACTGCAATAATCCTCTTCTCCCAATAGCAATAGTCCCTTTCCTGCTTTGCAATTATCCTTTAGAGTAAAGTCTCTCCTTACTAAGTCCAGATTTGTTCTTTATTTGACGTATGATTACTTTCCAGGACTGTGGTTAGAGGGCAACAGTTTATTTATTTTATTTTTTAAAGAAAAAGTCCTGATTTGTTGCAACTTAATATAAAGGGCTGTATGAGAATATTTATGGGTTGTTAAATTCCTCATTTTTCAACCAGGAAATAGTGTTTCAAAAGTGAATTAGATGAATTTTCTATTGTGTTGCAGTCATTTTCCTTACCTTTTAGCTAATAACCTCATCTAGACAAAGCAGAAATTTCCATTCCTTATCAGCAATAGTTTGAACTAAAACCAGTGTTGTCTCATGGCCCTCTGAAAATTCTCCAGGTTATGTCGTCATTGACTTCAAAGGAGATGACTTTGTAGAAGTGATAAGCAATGGAAGAATAAATAAATGTAAAAGTAATGGCTTTAATTCCACAGTGAGTTGATTGTTTTTAGAGGTTCTTTATTATATAAACCTCTGTAGAATGAAAAGCAATGCAGAAACTGGCCCTTTAATAAGGAGAAACTTAGATGGTTACAGTTTAGAGTAATACAAAAGACGAGAACTAGCATAACTACCTTAAATCCATAGGGGTTGGGTGATATTGGTGCATGGAATTCAAATCTTATTTTAGTTAATAGTTTTGCTCTCCGATATGTCCACATTTTTTGGTAGGCATTCTACATGAACTTCAATCTACCGGTACTCAGTTGAACTTCACCTCAATTCTTTTCCCTGCTTGTAAAAGTATAGAGAGCAGAGCTATCTTAATGAGAGTCAACATATCAAGAGAGAAAATTTAAAGGGCTTGGATTGTCAGAAAACAGTTTATAGTAATCGGCGCAGACTAAAAAATTAAATTTTGTTTTATAATTTTAAAAACTTGGAACAACTTTTTGGTTATCACATCTGTAATTATGATTGACTCTGTGGCATATAACAGTTTCTTACATAGGCTTGACCCAGACTTCCTGGATGCTGTGTTCCAATGATCCATAGTGTCAACAACCTTCATAGATTACTGTACATTCAAGTTAATAAACCACTGATAGACCATCATGGCATTAATAGAATATTAGAGAAGCAAATAAACATGTAGTGTGCTTTACATAAAATTCGATGAAATTTACTGATTTTTTTTTTCTCCAGATCAGTGTATACTGTAATCTACATGTAATTTTGCATAAATTCTTGGACATTCTTAGAGTTTTTCAGGGCTGAAGCCCAGATGTAGTTTCTTAACAAAAGATTGGTTGTTCCCAAGTTAAAAGTACCTATTTTAGTCAATTGTATATTCATTTTATAGATGAGGAAACCATAGCCTAGACTGTTAATATTTTACCGAAAGTCACACATCCAGACTATATACATTTTCAGTTTTCAACAATTTAAAGGTCTAATTTAACTAGGTTCTAGGCAAGCAGGCCATGTGATTTTTAAATAATTTATTCTAAGATAACTTTTCTCTAATGCAAATACAAAAATCAGTAAATTCAGTTTGTAAATTGAATTTGATGATAAATTAACTTTTGCCCTAGACATCATTCTTATTTATGGAGCTAGTCACTACTGACTTCAAATCCATTAGAATTAATTCTTCTTATTGCATTCCATTTAGTCTCAATATAAAATGCATTAACTTATATTGATGAAAAATTTATTTTGTATTCTGGGTGTGGTACAAATGAACCTATCATGCTAAATCCAGGTTTCTGGAATTAAAAAGCAAAGATGGGAATTATAATTCTGGCCTTTTCATAATCATACTTTTTGCCCTATCATTCTCAAGTAACTATTCCTCTTATTTTTCTCTCTTCACAGAATTCATGTTATTAGAAGCATTCTCACTTAAAAAATAAGGTATTGGTAAATATCCTTTTAGTCATGGTAATGAAACTCAGTTCTAAAAATCCTAGAGGAAGAGAGAATGTAATGACTTATCTAAATGAGGAAAATGTATGAACAAATATGGAAAAACTTTCAAAGGAGGCAGGCCAGTGCTAGGCACCTATGAATCACTGAAAACACTAGACAGTTTCCAATTAGAAGAGAAAAATGGGGGTGGGGAGAGGCAAATTAGACCAACAGAATACAGTACAAAGTAGAAGTTGCCATCTTACACTGAAGTTTCTTTTATCATTACTTGCTTCGGAGATCCTCATATGCCTGCATTTTCCCATAAATTACTCTAAATTGTGTTCCAAATTTAAATGATGCTAAATATTGGTAGTAACTGTGTACACCTGTGCTTCACTGTTGGATGTTCCTGCTCTGGTGTACTTTATAAGCATTTACAGCTTTAATGAAGCTGTTTATTTGTAATTGGTCCTATAGGAACTGCTGCTGCATTTCATCCAATTTGAGTTATTTTCATCCAGTCTATGGAGACATCATTTGGAATAAAATATTTGAAGTTGCTGATGATCTGGGAGAAAGAAAGACAATTTAAAATGGCAAATAAATGACCATACTCTAAACCTGCCTTCAAGACTTCACACTTGCTATCTGCCATCCACTGCCCTGTCTCATAACTGGCCACCTCCAATCAATTTCAGAACCAAAGAGACCATAGGGACTCCGAGTTAAGAACCTCTAAGCCCTTACCTTTTCTCCTCAGTTTCTTAGTTTCAGTTACTTGTTAAGTAGGAAAAAAGTTAGATCTTCTCATCTCATGTGACTGTTAGTGAGGGTGCAATGAGAGAAGGGAGGTTAACAAAGCTTTGTGTTTTGGAAATGGACATACAAGCATATTCCAAAATCTAAGCATATTTTGGGTTGTCAAAGGGGCTCAGTATTTCTTTTCCTTTTTGGAAGGCACAAAACTTCTTGATCAATCAGATAAAAGCTATGGACTCTGATTTGTCTTTAATCTTTGTCTTTCTTCTCTGTGTTCACTCTGATTAGCACAAGTAGTCCTTTTGGACCAGGGAACAGATTCTCATCTGTGTTTGTTGTTGTCGGACTGTAATATAGCTCCCTTAAACAGCTGTTTTGATTCTTATTTCCTCAGCCTTTCTTTTTCAGATAATAATACTTTTAAATCTCATCCTGTGTCTTACATTTCTGAATGTGTTCTAATTTTCTGATCTTTTTAGTTTCTTCTGATTATTCCATTTTCTTCCAACATGAGCTTATTTTTCTTTGTTTACTATATTTCTTTTTTTAAATTTATCTTTCCATACCATCAGTTCTTTCCTCCTTTCTTTCTTATGAGTTATGATAGTCTTTAAAACAGACACCTTGTTGCTGCGCTTTACTACTTGTCACTTGCTCATACTAAAGGTGGCTGGCCCTTCGACTTACTCTGTCTTGAGCAATTTTCCTTTGCAGCAAGTACTTCCCTACTTATCTGGGACTTTTGTCTTCCCACTCAGTTCCCATTAGAGGTGTGCTTTATCCTGTTTTTGCAGTCTGAGTGCTTGGAAGAATCTCAGTTTGGTCTTCGGTTCTTTCAAGATTTTGGCCAATGTCCTCTACCAGTATTTAAGATACCTATTTTTATGAGGAGAATAACTCTAATCATTACCACATTTCTGTAAGCAATGTTGGAAAATGTCAAAATTTGACACTTTTCTTGCTTCTGCTGAAATCTTATGTCTTATGTAAAAGCTTCAACTCTCAGTAATTTTTTTAAAAAACTTTTCCCCAGAGTGCCTACTTGTTTCCTTAGTTCACTTCTTTCCAAACTCAAGTGTAATAATGGGAAGTTTCAAAGTTGTATTACTCAGTCATTCCTCTTTTTTCTTGGTGTTAATTCTGAAAGTGGTATATTTGCGTGTGTGTGTCTGTGCACGTGTGCATATGAGTGTGTTTTGCACATGGCATAAAAGCTGGGTTAAGATATCAGAATCTTTATTAATATTTTTTGGAAAGAGGGTGTATCTGTTCCTTCTTGGTTACTACGATGAATCCTTCTCTTTATGATTTGTTGCTTTATATTTATTTTAATAGGCATTGAGAACAGTGATTTTATCATGAGTTCCCTCTACCATCTTTCTTACTTTCCAGTGTATTTCTTAATATTTTGTATATAAACACAATGATGATAGGAATGAAATCAATATTCCTTTCATAGCTTTGCTAGTAGAATTCTGTGGCTTCCCGTTACCCCACATATAACTAGCTATAGAAACAGGGAAAGTTAGCATTATACCTGTGTGTTCTTTGGTTGATGTATTCAATCATTTCATATTTTCCTCCTAAACACTGTGGTAATACGTTCCACAAAGATGGAAGCTCTGATGTTGGTGGGGGTTAGTAAGGAATACCCTTTGTAATCTTGAGATATGAATTAGGGAAAAGGTGAATGCAAAGATAGATGAGAAGAACATCTTCTCCTTACAATTGGGAAAAATAAATTATTAAGATCTCATCTGAGACAGAAAGAAAAAGTAAGCTTGTCAGTAAATTAAGCATTTCCTTTTATTTATTAATCTGATGGATATGGAAACAAAATCATCTAGGGAAATCTGTAAAAACAATGCGGGCAGTTTAGAAAGAGGAATCTTTTGGCATCTGGAACCTGTTTCCACTCCACGGTTGATTTACAGTATCACTTAAAGTCAAGTGAGCCAAGCTGTTTAATATTTAGAGTAAAAGGTTAAAGAAAATTGTCAATATCCCCGCATAGAGTGGTGGTACTTAACTTCAGACGTGATTAGACACTGTCACTGTGTTCTTTGCAGCTTGTATCTTGTTTTGACTTACTATGAAAAGTTGATTCCATAAGAGAAAAACGGCATTTCTTAAAAATAAAACTTCTATATAGAAGTTTTTTTTTAAAAAAATAACAACCATATCAGGTTCACAAATACTATAAAATAGTAAACTTCTCATTTACTATACATTTTTTTTTTCTCTGTGTAACAATAGATTGATGTGATGGAACAAGGAGTTGAATAATATATCTAGAACAGGCAAGTTTAACGTTGTTCTCTGAAGAATGACGATGTAGTTGAGAAGAACACTTCGCTCTTCAAAACTATGATTGGGGAAGGGCAATATTTTACCCAGAGGCCAATTATGCAGCAAGAATGATCCTTAAATGATTTTTTTTGGTAGTTAAATTCTTTAATACTCTCCCAAATCCATTTATTGATAACATCTGTGTAACATCACTTCATTGTGTAAAGTGTTTCAACCTTAGATTTTTAAAACATACTATAATGCATATATAGAGGGGCCACTCACATCTCTGAGTGACAGGTGAACATGAAGGCTGCTTCCATGATAGATAATACTATTTATGACAACAAGAAGATTAAAAATGGAATATATATATAATAATGTATATGCACACACACACGCACTACTTTTAAGTATCCAAAATACTGAGGAAAAAGGCTTTGGGAGATTTTGTTGTTGTTATCCAGATTTCATCCCATTGTCAAACAATTTCTTACATGTAGAGTGAATGTCAAACTACCCATTGCTACTGTAATTCAACCCAACTTCTAAAAGTAATACATAGATAACATCTCTTAAAATGTGTATACATTGTTTTGGCACCCCTGGTATGAGGTATAAATGCGTTACTGGTAACCACTGTGGGCTTTGAAGGCATGACTCCACTAGGACCTCCTGAAGAGCTGGATAATTGTCTGCCTGATGGATAAAATGGAAGCTTTATCTATCAGCTGTATTCTTCCATTCCTTGAGATCTGCCCCTTGGAGGATAAACTCCCCCCACACATATGTGTCACTTGTGTATGAATGCCAAGTTTCTTTTCTAGGTGTCCCATGCCTCTGCATCAGAGAAATCCTGATGCTTACATGTAGCGCACTGTTCACTTTAGTCACCATGGGTGTGAAGTAGATTGAAGCCTGCTCAGAACTGTTCACCATAACCATGGCTGGAATTAGAGGATATGAGTCAGTAGAAAACAATATTTATATGGTCCATTCTTGCTTCACTTAATCCACTCACCATATTCATAGTCCTAAAAACTTTACATATGTGACAGGCCGCCGAATCTGCATATATGTCATCTTATCTCCAGCGTGTGTTTTAAAAGTACTTGGGGGGAGGGTCAGTGGGGGCGTCTGGTTAGCTCAGTTGGTTGGAGCATGGAGCTCTTAACAAGGTTGCTGGTTTGATCCTCACATGGGCCACTATGAGCTGCACTCTCCACAACTAGATTGAAACAACTTCTTGACTTGGAGCTGATGAGTCCTGGAAAAACACCATTAAAAAAAAGAAAAAAAAAGTACTTCGAGTACTTGGCATGTCCTACGCCTCTGTTCTGTATCATATGCTTTAATATGATGGACAAATGTGGCCTTCAGAATAATGTGAAGGTCATAAAATTTCTGGGAACTGTGTTGTAATTGGATATTTCTTTTCTATAGCATTTTGTTTCTACCAAAATATTATTTTATTTTAAAATAGTTTGGTGTTCTTTTTTTTTACAATTAGATTATTCTGTCCCAATCAATTATAAATTCCTAGAGCACAAAAGAACCTACATATTGTATTCTTTTCAGCCCCATATTAGGAAAATGTCTTCCTTATAGTTGATATAAAGATGGTGAGTTAAATAAAATTAGCTTACTGATTATGAAAATAAGACCTGGGAAAGTGTCAAATTGAGTTGATTAAGAAAAATAGAATAATACATTCATCAAGAGTGAGAAAGAATGAGGAGTTAAAAAGTCAAACATTTTTAATCTGCCTGTTTTGTGTTGACCACCTGTGCTTTGTCTAGGATAGAGTCAGCAATGTGATACTCTTGCTTAAAGAGCAGACATTACTGAGATTCAGAAAATGAGACTAGGACATTTAGGCATGGCAAAGTCTTCATCTCTTGATAATTTTCTATTAGCACCAGAAAAATACAGGCCGTCCTTTTCAAGTGTATTTTTATCCAGTTATATGGGCTTACCATAGAAACAGCATAATTTAATTAAATATTTAAAGACATAAAGAAAATAAACAGCTTGAGATTATTTCCGCATAAAATATTCAGTATTTCCTTTTTATTGCAACAGCCTCTGCAGTTGTTAAGCAGACAATCCATTCCCATTACTATATGATCAGGAAACCCTTTCCTATATTCTTAATTCAGATTCTGGAACCAACATATGTTGCTCTCTGCATCGCACTTCAACATCTACTTAAGTGAGGGACTGGTCATGTCTTTAAATCAGATTAGTTCTAGTCTTTCCTCTGCGGGAGTGTTGCTAGAATCAAGGTCCCACAAAAAATGTGATGGGTATTTAATAACTAATATTTGTTTCTTAGGCCAAAAAGTCTTAATTAACGTCTAAATGTGTTCAGCATGTATGTTGAAATAATATTAAAAATGTAAATCAGATAACTAACTTGTTTTTTAATTGAATGGCAAAACTGATTCAGCTTTACCCTCAGTTTGCTCCATCATACTTTTATTATAAAACATTCTGTTTTATTCAAAAAAACAATAGAAATGCATATTTTTTAAAATGGGTCTTTAAGAATATGATTTTTTAAATAATTTTCTTCATATCATTGTACACATATACCTGTTATATTCAAGATACAGCTTCAGTATCCTCTCTGTCCCCATTTCTCTCTCATTCTCCCCATAGATGAAAATTATTCTCAATTGTGTGCTCTTATGTCATGATTTGTGTTTGTGTGTGTGTGTGTGTGTGTGTGTGTGTGTGTATGTATTGGACTTACAGAATTGGGGGAAGAATACCGTAGAAGTAAAATGTTTTCCTCATATCATTACATCAGAAGATGCATGATTTCAACTTAATTTCTCCTTAGTGATATTATCATTGATCATTTGATTAAGTTAGTATCTGCCTGGGTTCTCTACTATAGAGATAATATTTTTTCTACCTTCCACACTCTATTCATTGGAAGTAAGTCACTGAGCCTTGACCAGACTTAAGGAAAGGAAAAATAAGTGCCTTTCTAATACCTTCAGGTTCCTGTCATAAAAGTTGATGGTTAACTATAACAGCTTAATACAAGCAAGCCATAATGACCTAAATATTTCATGAATGAAGTCTGGATCACTCCATCAGTCAAGGAACCATAACCAGCTGAGGTGATTGCTGATTGCAAAAGGAGGATGGATTTATTGAGGGAAGAAGGTCGGAATACCTGCTAATACAATTACTTGCAGAAATTAAAGACTGCATAATATGTTTCTGTGTATATATAGGTGTGTGTTTTGTATATATAATTTATTATATATTATGTATATTATGATATATATCATAATTTATCTATCTATATATACATATATATCAGTATTCTGTTAAAGTATATCAAACAGGGACTGTGACTCAGCAAGAAGAGGAATAAACATCACTCAGACTGACAAAGTGACTTTGTATTATCTGAGGGGGCAAGTTAACTGGTCAGTTGTAGGAGAGATTTTTGCATAGATGGAAGCACAATTGTTTATTTGCAGATTAAATGTGTTCTAAACAGTGATGCATGGCTGCCAATTTGTAAAGACTGTGGGGAGTTCATTCTTTGTTAGTATAGCCAGGTTGGCACTATCTTTCTCAGAATTTTCTTCTCTGTAGAGTCCCAGGTTAGCATTGACTGCAAGAAGCATTTGCATGAGATTTGGAAAGCAGAAGTGAAGCAGCCTGGTCCCAGGCACCCCTGCGGCTCCTCTCTATGTTGCTGACTTGTTGCCTCACTTGGTGGTGTGGGACAGCATTCAGGCCCCTTGCTTCTTCAGCTTTTACCAGACCTCGTCATTGAGCTGAGCCAAGTGCGATGTATGCATGTCACCTGTATCATTGAGATTAGATGCAGTCAGAGAAAACTGGGTTTTAGTTTGTCTTCACAGATTATAGTTTTTAGTCTTGGATTCCAGTTTGTCTTTGTAGGTACCTGGTTATTCTTCAATTTATTACTGTTCGGTTACTGTTCGTTCTTGCTTTCCCCTGCTTTGTGTCCAGTTATTCTTTTCATCTGCAGTATCTAATCTGCTATTAATCCCATCTCAAATATTTTTATTTTATTGCTGTTCTTTTCTCTAGGTGTTCAATTTGGGTCTTTTTAAAAAACTGTCATGTCCTTTCTTATCATCCTCGTTCTTTCCTCTACCTTCTTGATCATATGGAGTAGATTTACAATAGCTTTTTAAAGTTCATTGTCTTCTAGACATACTATATGTATTATTTTTGAATCTGTTTTCATTAATTGATTTTTTCCTTCCTCATTAGGGATCCTATTTCTACTTTCACATTCTGATTTTTTATTGAATGCCAGACAGCGTGGATTTTACCTTGTTGGTTGCAGGGATTTTTGCATTCATTTATACATTTGGATTCTTTTCTGGGGCACAGTTAAGTTACTTAGTCAATTTTATTATCCTTTTAAGGCTTGTGTTTAGGCACTGTTAGGTAGATCCAGAACAACATTTAATGTAGGATTAGTCTGGCCCCACTACTGACGTGGCCAGACTCTTCTGGGGACGATCCTTGATACTCGTATGTTAGGAGGTTTGTTTTTTCCGAACTCTTGCTTGTGTGGCAACAGCCAGGTCCTTTGCAGTTTCTAGGGTTCATTCTACCTCATCATTTTTAGTTTTCTACCCCTGTCCTTGTGTAGTTTCCTCACTGGAAACTTTCCAGATAGCAAGCATGGGCAATCCTGTGGTTCACCTTGTTTGTTTTACTTTCCCTCCAGGACCATTGCCCTAGTCTGTAATTCTATGTTTGAAAAATGATTTCTTATGCATTTGTCCATTTTCTTTAATAGTTTAGTGTGGGAAGGTAAATTCAATTCATTAACGAAGGTATGTCCTGAAGAAGTGGTGGTATGTGGATTTTAGATTCTAATTCCTGCTACTCTATGTACCTAGGCTATTTTAAAATCTGTTTCTTTTCCACCCCCTTTAACAGTATGTGTTCTTCTTGAGGGCAGAGACTTTGTATGGTTTACTCACTGCTATATCCCCAGAAACTCGAAGAGTTTAGTATATAGTAGGTACTCAGTGAGTATTTTGCATGTGGGTCACAAATATACATATGAACATTTATGTTTGCTTTATACAGAATTTTTAACTTTCTGCCAAATGCATAATATATATCCACTGATTTAGCTTCTCAAAATGATCCTACACCAAAGCTACATCATTCAAAATATATAAAATAACAGAAACGGTCAGTTTAGGAGTTATTTCCAAAATACTATTTGAAAGAACTTTCACTAGAATGTCCCTTATCCTCTTTTAGTATTTCTCAAAAAAATTCAATAAAATGTTGCCTCCTGAGCTACAAAGTTACTATATGAAATTAACGTACTCAACTTGTAACACCTACTTTTCTGAGCTGAGAATCAGAAATTTTTACTGTTTTTCATGTTGTGTTCACACTTTTATCAGGATGGTAAAATTATCTGGCCTAAACAGGTCACAACTTCATATCATTGCTTCAATTAAATATCTCTATACATACATATATACATACATACATACATATAGTAACATTCAAAGAGAAATCTATGTGTTTCTTATTGCTCTAGAAAATTGCCAAATGAGAAAAGCTGTTTTTTGTTGTTGATCAGAATGTTGCATTTAACAAGAAGGTATAAAATTGTAAGAATGGTTCCTTGATTACATGGATTATGGAGGGAGGTAAATACAGCAAAACCAAATCTTCTCAGGAATCAATTGTATCATTTACAAGGAAACCCAGCCCAAGCAAGAATTTCTGATCAGTAATGTATTTTTATGGTAATCAAATGGATTCCCTGGTATTGTATTGAGTATATTCTTCTTAGCACATATTTTTTTTTTTTTCTGACAAGTGAAAAATGATCAAATTTGACACTAGACAATAGAAATTTTGCCAGGCTCTTCAGATGTTTTATTTCTGATATAGAAAAAAAGGGGAAAATATCTATGACCTCTTTTAAAATATTTAATAGACAATGATCGTTTTTGAAACTTTAGTTAAGTTTTATATTTTGGCCCTCCTGGGAATAGCACAAAATCTTCTTTCCTTTTTCATGGCTATCAACTGCAATATTCTTTTCTGGTCTTATTATGCATACATAGCCTTAGTCCAAATCAAGTAAGAAAATAAGTAATTCTGTATCATCACAGATAAATCAAAATTTCAAGAAAGTCACATAAAGACACTGCAGTACTAAAGACAGATGATTTGTTCAAAGTTAATGATTAAGGGCTATTAAACATCTATTAAATATTTTAAGTTTTTATTATGTTTTAAAAATATGTATGTTCTCTTGAAGTGAGAAAAGTCCTCTGTTGGGGCTTAAAGACATGTCAAATAGTCAACACTGAAAATGCAAACACTGCCATATACGAGACCTACAGACATCCTGTCACTCATGTTTACATCATTTCTCTTTGCCTGTGTACAAGGTTGGATGGTTAAGTTTGCGAACTTGTTGAAATGATGTTGTTAGCCTTTTTTGATATCGGAGGGATTATTCATTATGAATTTGTACCAACTGTACGTATAGTTAACCAAGTTTACTATTTGGAAGTGCTGAAAAGGCTGCATGCAAAAGTTAGACGACCTGAACTTTTCACCAACAATTCATGGCTCTTGAATCACGACAATGCACCAGCTCACAAGGCACTGTCTGTGAGGGGTTTTTAGCCAGTAAACAAATAAGAACACCCTCCCTACTCACCTGATCTGGCCCCCCAATGACTTTCTTTACCTGAAGATAAAGGAAATATTGAAAGGAAGACATTTGATGACATTCAGGACATCAAGGGTAATCCGATGACAGCTCTAATGGCCATTCCAGAAAAAGAGTTCCAAAATTGCTTTGAAGGATGGACTAGGCACTGGTGTCGGTGTATAGCTTCCCAAGGGGAGTACTTCGATGGTAACTATAGTGATATTCAGCTGTGAGGTATGTAGCACTTTTTCTAGGATGAGCTCGCAAACATAATTGTCGGACCTTGTATTTTCTTATGGTGATCCTTTTCATTGGTCAGTTGGGGAATTTTGATTTGGAAGTATAATTAACTGTGATGCCACAATTATTGATATTTCTTTCTTATTAAACTATATACTTCTTGAGGAAGAGATTATGTTCGATAATTTGATAATGACACTACTGTATTTTATTGTAAGAATGACATATACTTTCTTAAATCATAAATATTCAAGAGTTTTTATTATCAAGTATTCTTAGTATGAAATAGAATGAAAATAATGTCTTAACTTGTAATACAAACTTTTTTGGATGACATATATTTTAGTAATAAATCTAAACCACACATAATAAATTAAGTAATTCTTATGAGAAATACATTTTTAAAGTAATAATCCTGTCAGAAATACACAGTTCTTTTGGCCTGAGGTTATGCTTTCATTGCAGATACTTTTCAACTGATGAAATAATTTTCAAGGTAAAAAATGTTTAAAAAAACCACGTAGACCTTTTTTTTTTTTTTAAAAAAAAGTGCATTTTCGCCCTATGGAATAACATAAAATAATGTATGCTACACCCAGTTTTGTCAAATATTAACTTCAGATTTCATGTGTATGTATTCATAAACTCAATAAATCATTCTTTTGAGACTTTTAAGTTTTAACTGAATACTTCCTGTTATATATAATGCTTCCTATTATATATTACATATATAATCTATATTCCTATTATATATATTCCTATGTATAACAGAAATGCTTCCCATTATATGTTTTATATGTATATATGTATATATGTACATATATATATGCTTCCTATTATATTTTTGTAACTTGTTTTGTTTTCTTTTGTTTTTATATTAAATAATTTTGATATGTGTACTTCCACATCATTCATTTAAAGTTCAGGATAGTGTCACTATAAATTACTTTTCTCTGTCCCTGAACTTCATATAACTGGAATCATACTGTCTGTATTATTCTGTGTCTAGCTTCTTCCACTCAATTTTCTTTCTGTGATATTCATCCATATTGTTTCATGTAGCTATAGTTTTTATTGATATGACAGCTTAGGAGTCAGGTGATGACTTTAGGTGTATTTGTATGTAGATTTTTGGGCTTCCTTCTATGCAGTTCCCTATGTTCAGTTCTTTGTCCCTCATTTCCCAACTGCTTTGCCTCTAAGATCTCTGATCTTCGTCTTCCCTGCCATGAGATCACAACCTTTTTGGCTTCTAGACTCCTGCAGGAGAACCTGGAAATGGCCTCCAAGAAAATATATTTTATGTGGATTTTACCTCTTGTTTATTTCTTTTCTCAAAAATAATAGTCTTCTAGATACTTCCATTATTTTTCTTAATTATTTCACACAGTTTTGTCCCATTTTAATAATTGTTTTTGACAAAAAATTTATTTTGATACCAGCTTGTCTGTCCTGACTAAATCAGGCAAAATTCTTTTGTGTAGATATTTTAAAATGTACCCTGTATACATTTCTTTTTCATTTAGATACGTTTGTGTTCTTTATAAAAGAAATTTAATATAACTATGCTGTCATAAAGATATTTTACTATTTTTTCTTATACAATTTTTTAAAATTTTGCCTTTCTATTTTAAATCTAGAATTGGCCTGAAATTGATTTTTGTATATGTTTTCTATTTGGATGTATTTTTTTTCCATATAGATAAACAGTTGTTTGAGCAAACTGTTTATTAAATAATGCACAGGACTATTTATTTATACAATTCTGCTTAAATATGCATGGGAAGTATTACATATTTAATGAAGTATTTTTAAATATTCATTTCCATTACATTTGTGGAGATGCGTATTATGTGACTCACTGTGCAGACTATAGTAGAAAATACAGGTTCATTTTGGAGATTCATTGTGCCAATTCAGAACACTCAAATTCTGAAGCAGTGCCATAAGACTGAGGTTCATCTCTTCAAAGACTTTCTTAATTAATAAAAAAGTAATTTTGGTTATATTTTCACAATGCCTCTGTATTAGTCAGGACTCTCCAGAGAAATAGAATTGATAGGGAGATGTATGTATGTATGTACGTATGTATGTACCACCCATCAATCTATCTGCCTGTCTATATATGTATCTATGTATCTATCTATTAGGGTGGTGCAAAAGTAATTGCAGTTTTTGCAATTATTTTTAACCTTTTAAACTGCGATTACTTTTGCACCAACCTAATAGCTATTGAAAGAGTTACAAAAAATTATTGGCTCTTGTGATTATGGAAGTAAGGAAGTTCCAAGATCTGCAGGGTCAGTCAGCAGGCTAGAGACCCAGGAGAGCTGGCAGTTTAGTTCCAGTCCATGTGCAAAGGCCTGAGACCCAGGAGAGCGAATGGTGTAAGTTTCCATTCAAACACTAGCAGACTCAAGACCTGAAAAGAGTGGATGTCTTAGTTCAAGCTGAAGGTAGGAAAAGAGGCAGTGTCTCAGTTGAAGCCAGTCAGGCAAGAAAGAACTCTCTTATTCAGGGGAGGGTAAGCATTTTTGTTCTATTCCCATTTTCAACGGATTGAAAGAGACCCACCCACAGTAGAATGTGCAATCTGCTTCGTACAGTCTGCCAATTTAACTCTTAACATCATTCAAAAACACCGTCACAGAAACACCCAGAATACTGTATGACCACATATCTGGACACCCTGTGACGCAGTCACGTTGATGTATAAAAGTAACTCTCTCAGCCTTCAAGTGGATGGTAACCATTAGTCACAGTCATTTGTGTTCTGCCCAATTTTATTTTCTATAATAAGCAGCAGAGGATCATTATATAAATACTATTCATTTATTTGAAAACATTTTTTGAGCCCCATTAAATCCCAAGCTTTGTGATAGGTGCTGGAAAGTTACAAAATACTCTGTGACATTACAGTCAGTCATGGGGTATGATTCGATATGACTAAGCCAGGAAGAAACTTGTAAGCAGAGGGAATGTCCTGTCAGCAACTCTCTGGTAAGCAAAGATCTTGATCATTCAAGAAACAGAAAAAAAACCAATGTGGTGAATCAGAGTGTACATCAAAGTAAAAATTCTGGCCTACCTTGGGAAAATAAGAAGAGATTGACAGCTTTGAGTAGGAAAGTAACATATCTCATTTTCATTTTAAAAGACCATTGTGTCCTCTGTGTAGAAAATAGATGAGATAAAGATATGTTAAAAACTGGAGGAATGAAGCACAATTACAAAATGGGGGGGTGATCTATAAAAGACAGAGAACTGAATAAATATACAAATAGAGGAAGCTGTTGCTAGCACTTAACAGTTGATTGGATTTAGGGTAAGAGAAAGAAAGGTGTCAGTAATGAATCTTGTGCTTTTGAGCTAAGAAATTATTCAAGGAATTGTTAGGCATTGCTGTTTGCTGAGATATGTAACCCTACAGGAGAAGTAGGTGAGAATGAGAGAGATCAAAAAAGTGATATAATGGAAAAGTTCAAGATCACTGTGAGACTTCCAAATATAAGCTCCTCTGAATACAGATATATGAGTTTAGTGCTCAGTAGAGTAGTTTTGGTTCTGTACACACACACACACACACACACACACACACACACACACGTGGGTGAGTAATATTTAATGTCATGGGAATAAATGAGGTAACCGAGGAAAAGAATATAGTGTTCGATGAGAAGGGGAAATGGACTGAGTCATGAGAAACATCAATATGTAATTTCAGATAAGGTAGGATAAACACTATAGGAGCTGAGAGGAAGCCGTCAGACAGAACACAGGAAAATCACCCGAATTTGGAGCAAAAAAAAAAGCAAAATGAAGAGAGTGTTTTAAGCAGAAGGGAAGAATAATAATATAATAATAATTGCAACAATATTAGCAAAAAGTATTATTTATTATGTCCCAGACCCTTTATTTTGAACTTTATATGTATTACTTAACTCGCACAAAATCACATAAAACTGGAATGAGCTTTGGGTTTGCTCCTGAGGCTTCCTCCCTGGTTTGCAAACTGTTTACTTGAATAAAGTTTCTCCTTTCATGGCACCCTCCCGCCAAAAAAAAATCACATAAAATTAATTTAATTGTCACTATTTTACATATTGTGTGACTGAGCTTCAAAAAGTTAACCATCTTACTCAAAGTCACCCAGGAAAGTCTAACAACTTTCATACATACAGACTTAGCTAAGCTAGCTCTCACATGTGATGAATGGTTATAATCTGTAGGAACTTTCCTTTGTTAATGACAAAAACAAAAATCTAAGAAAAGAGGAGATTTATTTGGATATATGTGTACAAAACAACACAAAACAAAAGACAAATCTAATCCCTTTCTGTGTTTCATCTCCACCCTCCATGATAGTGGTGCACAAAGCAATAAGCACATTTGCAAAGGGAGACAAAAGGTAGAAGACAAGTTAACGAAGGTCTTATTGAAACATTTTTCCTTTATTTTTTGATCCATTCTCCAGGTTTACATTCTCCTTCCCATAAATCCATTGAAAAGGAATTGTCTCCTACCTGATCACTAGATCAAATTTCTTGGACTCAGTCCTGAGGTCATTCAGTCAGTTCATGTGTCAATTCCATGAACCAATTTCTGATGCTAAGAATATTCTCATTATATATTCTGATTAATCAGCCCTTGGCTCCATATTGTCCCCTAGAATTGAATGTCCTCCAATTTAACTCCATATGAACTTAGAAAGGCAGAGGATGCTGTCACTAAGAATATATAAATTGTCAACCACCCAGTTTCTGAGACATCAGGTCAGATAGGGATTAAAAAGTGTCTATTAGATTTAGTATCAGTGTGTTCCTTTATGTTCTTAATCAGAGTTCTTTTAGTTTACCGGGAAGATTAACTGGAGGGGGCTGGAGAAATAATGGCAGATGAAGGAGAAGTATATATAAAGAAAGGAAGATGCATGTATAGATAAAAGAAAATGTGTTTGACTGAAGCAGAGCAGAGAAATCAAACATCTGTTTCTTGATTACTTTTGTGTTGGAAATCAATTGACTAGTAATGAAGATGCAATGATCTAATATATTATCATCTCACAACTCAGAATAAAATACCCCAAGACTCTAATTTGAATAATAAACACACTTCCCTTACAAACATGCGCGCGCATGTGTGAGCACTCACACACATTCAAATGCACAGTTTTGTCATAAATTATTCTAATTGTTTAGTTAAGATATGCTCTTGGTTGGCTCTTGTCACTTTCATTTTTAGTTTCTTTTATATACTAATGTATTTTAATCATTCCATACCTTGTTTATCACAAGTGCCCAATATTTCCTCATCTTCATTCCTTCCTCTGAAATTTAAGAACCTGGCAGTTGGCCTGTTTGTAATGCAAGGCCTGACATTAAGCTATTGATTGCCTAGGCATCCACTTCACATACAGCTACTGTTGCTGAGGTGCATCTGGCTGCTTCAGATTCAGCCCAGGAGAGTGCATTTCTAGCCAATAGCATCATAACATGGCTGACATGGGCACAAAAGCATCATCCCATGACCTGGTTTATACTTGTTACCCTAGACTCGACCTTCCCTGTCATTCTGATATTTCTGTCATGTGTCTCATATGTTGGAGTTCCTACTTGGTTGATTCCCTGTTCTCTTGGTTTTGGCTATTGAAATCACTTGAAGAGCTAATTCTCCAGTAGCTTCTTTCACTTAAGTATTTGGGGAATTTAATTTTTTGAGACTTTGCTTATTTAAAAATGTCTTTATTCTACCCTGACACTTTATTTATAGTTTGGCTGAGAATGTAATTTAAGCTTGAAAATAATTTGCCTTTGGTATTTTGAAAGGTTTTGCTCTAGTAATTTATAACTTCTCGGAAGTCTGAAGCCATATTTTGCCAGTGAATGTTGATCCTTCGCATATGAGCATGAGTTTTATTTCGCCTTAATTTCTGTTAACTTAATGAAACTTCTCTTGGTCTTCCATGGTATAAAATATCACATGATATTCCTCAGTTTGGGTCTATCTTAGATAGACCGGGTCTATTAGATAGTCTGGGTCTATTTTAGTGGCCAGACCCTGGCCACTCTATTTGCCACTTCAATCTAGAAGGTTATCTCTGAGTTACATCACATTTTCTTGAATTTTTTTTGTTTTGTTGTTTTACTATTTCCTTTTCCTTTAATTATTTTTGCTATTCCTCACTCATTCTTAATCAAAAAGAACATTTTTTTCCCCAAAATATTTTGGCCAAACAAGCAATAGAAAGTAGGTCAAATGGCTTCTTTCTCATCTAACTTTGAGAATCTTAGTGCTGTGCAAGATTAATGATGTGCGCTCTTACTACAAAGTGAGCAGACATCTCTATCGGTTTCTGCCCTTCCTTGCCCTACAAAGATAGGAATGGAATAAGATATCAGTCAGAAACTCTGCAGGGTATTTCACATACAGCACTGGAAGGATTCTGGAACAGTGAGAAGACAGGGAGATAAGATGATTTATTTTATTGTGAATTGTTGTCAATCAGTAGAATCTGGGATTCATACAAAAGCAACCCTGGCTCTTGGCAAAAAAACCATAAAAACAAAAAACATCAATTTGAATCAACTGTCTTAACTCATAAAATTAGCAGTGTTATCCGTAAATTTACTCATTCACTGTCTACCTTTGGTTAAATGACAGAGCTCATCTCATACAGTGCATAAAATAACCTATACCATCAATAAAAAGCCAGACTTCCTCTTTAGAATGTTTTGTGTTTTTGAGATCTGTCCAATAAGTAAAACTAAGTAATTACAAATTCAGTACTTCTTTTTTTATTATTATTAAAATTTATTAGGGTGACAATGGTTAGTAAAGTTACACAGGTTTCAAGTGTACAATTCTGAAACACATCACCTATATATCACATTGTGTGCTCACCACCCAGAGTCAATTCTCCCTCCATCACCATATATTGGATCCTGTTTACCCTCATCTACTACATCCCTCCCTGGTAACCACTAAACTACGGTCTGTGTCTATGAATTTTTGTTTTTTCATTTGTTAGTCTTGTTCCTTTGTTGTTTTCAGTTTTATATCCCACATATCTGTGAAATCATGTGGTTCTCGATTTTCTGTGTGACTTATTTCGCTTAGTGCTTCTTTTGGTTGAGTTCATTGAAGAAGATTCCTTAAATTTCTCTTTCAAATTAGTGAAACAAAGCAGGATTTTAGGCTGCTTTGTAAATAGAATGTTAAACATCAAAACAGGATTTTATCATAAATCATTTTTAAATATGCACTTGGATGGCTCTTATCATTTTCATTTTTAGTTTCCTTTATATACTAATAATGTTTTAATCATTCCATACCTTGTTTATCACATGTTCCCAATATTTTCTCATCTTCATTTCATTCTCTGTAGTGAAAGAACTTGACCTTTGGCATTTTTTTTATTGTAATGCCAATGCATGACATTAATATTTTGATTGGATTTTACCTAAAATAACAGTTTTTCTCCTCTTGTTTTGGAAATGACAGTTTTCTCAATAGCACTGTGAAGTATATTTTATACTTCAGCTCTATCACATCACATGTTCACTCACAAATTTTGTTAATCAAACAAGCTTCTGATAAATTGTATAATCATTTAAAGACTAACATTTTATTTGATGAATTCATAGCAGCTAGTGTCTGTATCTCTTTTTTTAGGTCATTGCATAGCTTTATTAATTTGTCTTTAATTTACAGTTTAAGTTATTACAGATTTAGGCCAGAACTTCAAGTATTCTCAGTTTAGTCTTCATCACTGGTATCATATAGTATTATTTATATTGGATTTGTGTGTGTGTGTTTTAATTACTTGCAATAAAGATTCTTTTAGTAGTTTTCTTTTTAACTTTTCAATGTCAATTTTTGTCAAATTGGACTTCTCATACTCTCTTCTGAATTTATATATCAAGAACAATGATTTCTGAACTACCTAGAAAACATGTGTAAAGGCAGAAATGTGTTCACAATCAATAATTTTTTTTTTTAATTTCTAGCTCTATTGTGTGTTACTGTCTTCTGAGTTAATGTTTCTGTAATCCTAGAATGTATGTCTATAGCTCTGGCTATCGTTTTAGTGGAAAATACCTGGTGTCCCCATCAGAGACCGGAGGATTTGACATCAATAGATTCTCTGTTAATAACACATAAATGAGCCATATTTGAAGGTAATATTTAGGAGCTGTAAGGCTAGTTAAGGGAAAACTGTCCCACTGGCCAACTTATAGAGTCATAAGTCAGAATAAACTGGCAAATGAGGCTCA
Source organism: Rhinolophus sinicus (assembly GCF_036562045.2). Classification (NCBI taxonomy): domain Eukaryota; kingdom Metazoa; phylum Chordata; class Mammalia; order Chiroptera; family Rhinolophidae; genus Rhinolophus; species Rhinolophus sinicus. The sequence goes on from NC_133757.1 coordinate 101,511,860, forward strand.
GAAATATAAGTGTGTTAGCTGCCCATAACCCTGCAAAATGTTTACAAAAAAAAAAAAAAAAGTGAGAACTAGCACACAGTTTTATCGATTTTTCATTTATTTTATCCAATTCATATTCATCTATGTCATTATTGTGATACGACGCTGATTGATGTCAGATCTTCTTTTGGAATTATTTGACAGTGTTTCCAATCACTCATGTTACCAGTTAGTTATTCTTAACCTCCGTAACTTTCAGGCGATGCTCTATGGCATGGACCTTAGTTCTAGATGAACACTGGAGGCACTTGGGCAGCATTTTAAGTAATATGATCATCCAGACTCCCTCGAGACTGTGATTTAATTAGTCTCTATTTGTCCTTCAGCACTGATGTTTTGAGGAAGCTCTCCAGGGGAATCTAATATGCAGTCAGGGTTCAGAATCTCTGGTCTGTGTTATGCAACAGTGTGGTTTCAACGTGTATATTCTCAGATGCTCAAGAACGTACAAATCTAGAATCAAGACTTAAAAGATTGGAAATAAACTTAGAATTCATTAATTTATCTTCTTCTAAGACAGGAATTGGTCTTATTACATTTCTGATGGGTAATAATCCAGTGTTGATAAAATTTCATTACCATTATATTTCTGACAACTCCAAATTTCTTTCTTAGTCTAAGCCAAATTACCTTTTCATTCACAATTACCTTTCGTAATTCTGTTTTTTGAAGATGCTTGAGATTAAATAATTTGTTCTTAAATATATTTATAATGTCCTTGTGAATGTCTAATGGGTTTATCCACTGAACATCAATATTAAATATTTTTTCAGTGCATGTACATTTTTAATTGTTTCATTGTTATTTATAACAATGCCAGTCCCTTTTTGCATTTAAATGGAACTGAGTGTTCTGCTCTTCAAATTGTGGAGGACAAAAAGCTTTCCTTTACCAGGTTTCTACTTCCAAAGGCTCATAGCTGGTTGAAAGTTGCAGTTTCATTCAACTGACTTAGAAAATCAAGTCTGTGTTTAAGTTGCAACTGTGCCATTAATAAATGAACATGGATCCAATAAGTACCCATCATATGCTCAGTACACTGGTACCAGCAGACTACACAGAAATGTAAAATAGAAATAATGACAACTTACACTTATATAGTATATTATAGAGAACTAAGTTCCTTTACAAGGTAAACTGTAGAATAATTTCTATGATAAACTATGGGTCTGTAAGAGTTGAAAGCATAGGAAAGTTAATAATGATAAGTATTTATGAAAGCCTTCACAAAAGAGAACTTGAAAATGATTTGAACTTTTTCTTGTAATATTTAGATAAAGAATATGAAGGAAAAGGAAGGTGCTCTGTAAGGGAGATGGCATAAGGAGGTGCATTTGTGTGTGTGTGTGTGTGTGTGTGTGTGTGTGTGTGTGTGTGTGTGGTATATAGAGACAGAGAGGGAAGAGAAAGAGGGACAGATGGTGAGAGAGAGGAAGAGAGAAATAGAGATAAGTGAGGGAGGGAAAGAGAGAAATTCTAAATGTAAGGAGAATGTGTTGACATTAGGAAGAAGTGAAGCTAAATAAGTGGTGTGGAAGCAATATCGCAGTGATTAAAAGCACCAGCTTGGACATCAGGTTGATGTGGGTTTCTTATTTTTTTCTTGTTAGTTTTTCAAATTGAAATGTAATTGACAGATAACATTCTGTATGTTTAAGGTGTACAACGTATTGGTTTGATATATTTATATATTGCAATATGATTATCACCGTAGCTTTAATAAACACCTCTATCATGTCACATAATTATCTTGTTTTTCCTTGATATTGGTTTAAATTTCTACTCTACTCTCACTATGACTGACCATGGGTAAGTAATTTACATCTGTAAACCTCAGTTTCCATATTAGGAAAATAGAAGCATTACTGCACGCATCACATTCTAGGTGGTAAATAAGGTAATCCCTGTCAATTAGCTCAGTGTCTGTGCCCAATAAATATTAGGTAAAACTTGAATGAGGCTGATCAAATAAATAATAAATTTAATATGGTTGGAAATTAGCTCTCCCTAAAGGCTGCAAATCAGGGAACCATATTTGAGTTACTTTAGTGCATCAGTAAAACACAGAATACAGTTGAGAGAATTTAGAGTTTGAAAGATCATTGAACTGAATAGATCATTGAATTGAAAGATCATTGAATTGAGCAATTCAGGCTTGAAGAAGTAGAGTACAACACTAGTGGCAGTAGAGATACAAATAATAGGACAGATGAAAGAGATTTCAAAAAAAATTTTGCAAGCCTTTTGACTCATTTAGTCCTGCTTTGATTCTTTGAAAAGGCAGGAAAATATCTGAAAAAAAGAGTTGAAAAGATAATTGAAAATAATGGCTGGACTTCGTATGGGAGGAAACAACTGAACTTACAGATATGAAAGCCATCAGTAATAAAATAAAAGTTGAAATTGTGAAGTAGGATGAGCTCTCTGAGTAAGAAAGCGTAGTGGTTGAGCCTTTCAGAAAGAGCTTGAGATGGACCTCTCAATCTGTCTGGTGGTTAATGGGTTTCTCTCTATGGCAGACCCTTAAGAGTTATGTACCAGATTATTAGTGATTATTTTTATTTCCATCCACTTCTTTCTCTATTTTTTCTCTCCTCTGGATATTCTTCCCTCCCACCATCTGTAGCTTCACATTTGCTGGCGTAGGCAGTTTCTCTTAAACTGAGATGGAAGCTGTCAATGTTTTTTTTTTTAAACTTAATCAGATGATCTTTCAGAGTAAAAATTAACATGAGTCAAGTCAAGGACAGCATTGGACATTTTGCAGTTGCTTTTAGCATTCAATTCTAAAAGTATTTTACATTATCAGACACGTATTGAAATTCTATGGTTTCGTCCTTATATGAGTATGTAAGTGTGAACTATGTTCATATTTTACACTGACTTAAATTTTCTTCTTTTTAAAAATACTATCTCATTAGTTTCTCTTACAATGGGAAACATGGAGGGAAGAACATGCATGTATGCTTTTTTCTCAGTGTGAAATGAAATAGTCTGGTCTCTGGTGATGGTTAAAGGACAGTTTTTCTTTCTTGGTATGCCATTACCTAGTGGATGGAATGTCTGTCTTCGTCTTTATGCTTGGAGTCTGTGGTGTTCGAAGTATATGACCACTGGATTTCTGCAATTTATATTCTCCATATGAGCACAACCTCCAAAGACATACTATTTCCCCTCACATTTTTATTGTTTCTTTTCTATTTTGCATTATCAAACTTGTTCCATGCTATCTTGTTCCTTTGGTTTAGAGAATATTGGTGACAGAAGGAGAAAACAGAGAATCTACTTTTTTACCTTATCCTAGGTGGGCCTTCTGGAAGTATATATTTGATGGTAAATTAATGTTTATGTAGCTCCAAAAGGAGGAAGTAACAGCAAAGATGACTAGCAGATAGTATGCTTGAAATGCTGCATGGTGGTTAAACTAATTTAATGATCATTACTTGAGCGCTGGGCTGGACACAAAGTCTGCATGGTCATTTTTATTCCTGAAGTGATGAGATTCACAGCCTGTCTGATTCATAGTTTTCTTTTGCTAATGTGTGCCATGCACAGTCTATACTATGGTACACTCTGCATAGTGTGCAACAGATGCAGATGTGGAATCATTATGGAAACGATCCTTTAGTCTTATTAACTCACACAAGGTGTTTATGAGGGTCATCATACCTTTCATTTGGCACCTGTGTGAGTTCTGACTTTTTCAGAGATGGTACTAATTCATTTTTAGCAGCAATTTTTGCTTTATTCACAGACTGGTGGTGTTATGAAAACATCCCCAATGAAGGTGAGAAAAACAGTTTCTTAAAAATTTAGTAAATGACAAATGGGAACAGAATCATTTCTCATATGCATAACAGAAATGGTGTCCATTGTACATATACACTCTCATTCAGGACAACTCTTATGGCATTTTTACATAATTTAGTACTCAATATATACATAGAGATATAAACCTATTAAATATACACTTGTAAATACTATTTAACATTTTTCTATTTTTACGAAAAATATATGTTGGCGTGACCTGTGCCTACTTCAGAAATGGATAAACTAATAATCTAATCCTGCTTCAAGTGAAAATACATACGTCTAGTAGCTTTGACAAATGAATCATAATTAGCGAAAGTAAATCAATCAGAATTAATAATTTGTAATTGACTCATAACTGGTAAACATTAATTTCTAACCTTTAAAGTGTATGGAAATAGGACATTTTGGAAAAACAAAAGAACTAGTATGCTTTATTTTGTGCAAATACATTTTAAAGGCATATCTTTCTTTTTGACTTAGATAGTCTTAAGAAATACAGGATATTGGAAAGGCATGAAAAATTGAGAAGTTGTAGGCATACTAATAACTAAAGTAAATGTCAGTTTAGATTCTTCTAATAATGTTGAGGGAAATTTTGAGTTACCAATATAATGTAAAATGCTGCTTTCACCCATTTTATTTTCAGGCATTAACTTTGGTATTTAGGCATGAGAAAATGATAAACAACTTTCATTAATTTTACAATTCTACCAGAAAAAAGAAGTATGCTTATTACAGTGTTCTTTCCTGCAAATAATAAAGTCTTACTTTTTGTAAGATGGAGTACCATACTTTCTACCTTAAAAAACACACAAATAGGTGAGTTTAATAGTCTTTGTATAAACAATGATACTTTCTAACACCATCAAATACTGTTTCAAATCCCTGACAAAAAATTCTAACAGTTTTTGTATTACTAATTCTATATTTATTTGATAACAAATATTTGTAGCATTTTTCATAGTGTACAGTATCAAAAATAAATCATTTATTCATAGCATTGATTTACAGAGGGGGAAGATGAAGTGATGCAGATAGTGATAGAAGTTATCAGTTACATATAACATCTCAGTTGATTCAATCATCAGTTTAAGATGAAAGTGGACTAATAAAAGCATAAAAATCATAAAATAGTGTTAAAAAGTTCAGCATTAAACATTTCAAAGAGTTTTAAAAATTTATATAGACTTTATGTAAGGTTGTTCATATTTTATTAAGTTAAAAACATATTTGTCAATTTCAACACCCACTAATTATTTATTTTTTGATCACTAGAAAAATGTTCAGTTAAAGCCTCATGTTTCCATTTAAAAGGCAGAAATTAAGGTAGATATGATTCACCTCTATAAAAGTTACCCTTTTATGAAAATACATTTTTTTAATACTTCTAAAATATAGCAACTGGCATTTTCTAATTAATTAATTCATTCATTTTTTTCTAGTGCCGTGTGTTTGGTTCCCTATCATGTACTAACTTTAAAAAGTACTTAAGAGTTAGCCCGGATACCATGAGCCAATTTCATTTGGATGGGTCCCTCCTGTAAAATGCAAATGTATAACTGTACTATTATGAGTTAACTATTCCCACCCCCTAGTACGTGGCATTTTTTGCAACTCAGTTTACTTTTGAGAGTTCACAAAAAATCACACTGCTTAAAATTAGACATTAATAGGGTTCTTTTTGAGATTTTTAACTTTTCACATACAATATTTGAGGGTATAATAAATGGCCTAACTCCTTGGGGCTTCACTGTGCATTTTTCCTAGCGTTAAGGTGAGCTAAAAATCATTTTCTGAGTCCACATAAACTTATATGCCCTTGTCCCACTTTCATCTGAAACTTGAGTAACCACACACCATGTCAGAGATTCTTCTCAGCCTTCTGCGTTTACAAAAGGTAATAAGAACTTTCCCCCAGAATCAATACTTTTGCTAAACAGCAAAAGTTTTCTCTTTAATAATTAAAATACAGAGTCTGACAATTAAGTTTGTGAACTCATCCTAGAAAAAATGCTGCATACATCATTGGTGAATATCACTACGGTCACTTTTGAAGTACTTCCCTTGGGAAGATATGCACCAATGCCAGAGCCTAGTCCACCCTTCAAAGCAATTTTGGAACTCTTTTTCTGGAATGGCCCTCAGAGCTGTCATCACATTACCCTTGTTGTCCTGAATGTCATCAAAATATCTTCCTTTCAATATTTGTTTTATCTTTGAGTAAAGAAAGAAGTCATTGGGGGCCAAATCAGGTGAGTAGGGAGGGTGTTCCAATACAGTTATTTGTTTACTGGCTTCAAACTCCCTCACAGACAGTGTCGTGTGAGCTGGTGCATTGTCGTGATGCAAGAGCCATGAATTGTTGGGGAAAAGTTCAGGTCATCTAACTTTTTCATGCAGCCTTTCAGCACTTCCAAATACTAAACTTGGTTAACTATATGTCCAGTTGGTACAAATTCATAATGAATAATCGCTCTGATATAAAAAAGGATTAACATCATTGCAGCAAGTTTCCGAACTTACTTGTCAGACCTCGGCTCATATTTATGTCCCTATCTACTATTTTAAGGAATAAAAACTGAAATTCATTTCTGTTCAATATCTATCAAGTTTCTTATTGTAAGAAACATAACAGGTAAAGTGATGTTCAAATTTAGTATTATTCAATCCATAGGTCACAAGTCATTTGAGGGTCAGGAAATTAATTTTATAGTTCTTGGCCAACTTATAAATATTGAATGATATTAGAACAGAATAGAAAATGTCAGGTATACACAGTAAGAGTATAAGCTGTTTCATTATATGTGTGTGTTTATATACATGAATCGTATATATCTTACTGTGATTTTTGTCTTTTTATTTTAATCTATAAATGATTGCATGGTGTGTCTGGACTCAATTATTCTGGTACCACGTAGAAATTATTCTTACAGAATTCTGCTTGGCGATAGTGTTATCTACTTACAACAAAGAGCATTATATTAGGTTGGTGCAAAAGTAATTGCGGTTTTTGCAGTTATTTTTAACCTTTTAAGCTGCAATTACTTTTGCACCAAACTAATAAAACAACAACTACTTGAAATCTGTTGTTTATTTAGTAGATGCTCTCACTCCCTGAGTACTTGGACCATAGTCACTATTTTACAAGAATCCATATGAGAGATTTATTTATTTTCTCTATGCTAGGAATGATTGGTATTCTGACAAATTCACCAATTGTCTTGGTGATATAGATGAAGATTTTGCTCAGACTGTATGCACTCTTAATTATACAATTAATACTGTTATGCACATCCACATGTCATATGTTTTATGTAAGGGTTGAACATATTCAAGATATTTTGTTGAATAAGATGAACAAACCAAATTGAGACTTCCTGTAGATTTTGGATTTGCTCTTCCAAATTAACTGTGAACCAAATATATTTGGTTACTGAAAGCTACCAAAAATATTTGCTTGAATTAAAAAAAAAATCTCTAAATTGTTCGACGATTATGCTAAATCACCATAGTTGGTATGAGCACTTTTCTTTTTTTGCTTTGGTATTAGTGTTGGGGGAAGAGCCACTACTCAACACTCCTTCCGTGTGAAGGGTTAGCTATTTGAAAAAAAATATAAAAAAATAAAAAAATCCTGGTCTCTCTCTATCCCCTCACTCATTCATCTGTTAGCTGACTGATGAGGTTAAACATAGGAATTTGTCTTGAGGAGCTTAATTCTTTCCTCTTCTTTGATTTTAGGAGTATGCATACAAGAAGCGTACTTTTATGCTTCTTCTCCATACTTTATGGTTTCTATGAAAAACAGAACATAAACATGTGTCTGAGGTGCTGTCTCACAAGGAAAAAATGATGGAAGGAGCTGGCCTATCCATGACCAGCCTGTCAAATAATGCAGTTCAGTCAACTCTAGGAAATTTCTTTTGTTCCAGTATTCAAGCCACATTCTGAGATATCTGTTTTATTGGCAATGAAAATGAGATTTTTGTCCTGTATACTATTTTTTTTTTCATTTATCAATTAGTTCAAAACTTGTATGGAAGAGTGTTATATATTGAGGCTCCTAAACATTTATAATAGGAGTAAAAAATAATTCAATGAGAATATGTAAGTATTTATGATATAGTTACTATTGCCCTTGATACTATGGGGAGAAAATAAAGTATATAACATTTTCTAATCCCAAATCACTTAAAATTGGGCAGAATAAAAGCTGGAATATATGAAGCAAATGGAGATTGAGGGGTTGTGAATACAATAAGAATTTAGAAGGCAGTTTTAGCTGGAGCAATTTTGTATAGCTTTAGAGCGGTGACTTAGATAAGGCTAGCATAGAGGGTAGAAAAAGCATTTTCAGATTAGATGAAATTATAGGATCACAATTAATGAGGTGTGGTTGATTGTTCTGAAGAGATGGATGACCCCTGCCTGACTGCAATGGAATAAAGCTTTAATTACTAGTCAAACATAATTACTAAAATGGAGAACTATGTTTATTAGAAACATGAAGTGAAAGAAAGACATATGTGTGTATGTATGTATGTATGTATGTATATCCCTCCTGTTGGCTCTGAATTTGATACACTGCTATGATATGATTCCACATTATTTAGTTGCATTTTTATTATGTGTGGTTTGACAGTAAATAGTCTGTCCTTGCAACACCTTTGCAAAAAGACTTTTACCTAGGGGTTTTTTTCTAAATTCAGGCTAGACTGAAATCCCGTGATGAAAAAGTGCGATGTGCCCAAAAGATTATTCTTTGTACATCAATACCAATGGTCTTACTGTTATATATCTCCCTGTAATGGGTATATATGATAGCATTGAAGAAAGGGAACGTTTTGAGATCATTGTAATGTTATTTTCAAACTGGAACAAATTCATTATAATATGTACACATGGTTGTTTGCTGCACTGAGCAGCCTCATTGGTCCTGCACTGAGTTACAATATTTCTATTTCAGTAGATTTTAATTTTGGTCACTTCAGGCATGAGCACATATATGATGAACTGTTATCGCAGATGACAAGATGGTGATAAATATGAAATTAAAACAGACTTCCAATTTTGTAGGCAGTTTTCTGTTAGGCTTACTTGGCTCATGGTACTGTAAGCTCAGAGAACAAGTGGCAGCCAGTTAATCATAAGCATCATGAGGTAATTTGTTATGACAGAACACCATGTGCACTCATTAAATGCAGTGACTCTTTCATCCCTTTAATCTTAGTTACTTCCTTTTGTGATTCTTGTCTACCAAATCTGAGGATAGCACAACAATAGAAAGCAAGAATTATTAGTCATGCCTCTAGAGATTTGTATAAAAGCATCTAGAGATCTTCCTCATTAGAAATTTGGGAAACATAAATAATTTCACTAAATGACACTGAAATTATCTACATTTATAAATCACGAGGCATTATATATTTAATTACCCACAACCGATATGATGATGATGAAAGTATTAAACAGACTGTATATTACTATAATTTTTACTGAAACTAAATACTATCATATTAAATACAGAGTATTCACTAAATTATGCAAGATAAATTTTTCACACTATTTAGACAAAAACTCAAGTATAATTTATACGTAAGAATATGAACGATTACATTTTGTAGATACGTTTTTTTTTCCCCCAAACCATATATTTTGGGATTTAGAGCTACCTTATTAATTCTTTGATCTGGTAGTTTAATAGCTCTACTTGAAGCTTTAGAGATTACAATTACCTTGTGCATTTTTTGAGGCATTCCAGTGCAGTTGTGGACATGTACAGCATTAGTCTCAGACAATCCTGGCTCTGAATCCTGACTGTAATACTTACCTGTTAAACCGCAGGCAGGTTACTTAATCTCTGTGAAGGCGTAATAGTCCTAATACTAAAAGCAGCCATTCTCTCAAAGCCCTAGCACACAGTAGGGACATACTAAAAAAGAATTACCTGCCAGAGACTTTGTATTTTTGGATATTTTTAAGTGAATGATAATTGTGTAGCTAAATGATTAAAAACATTAAGGAATAGTTTGAGTTGTTAGCAGTAGAAAAAACACAAAAAGAATGGGATAAACAAGTATCAGAATATGTTTTATTCTCAATTAAAAGAAATCTAGAGTTAGGTATACCAGTGCTGGGGCATCAAGAAAAAGATAACAAAGATACAAATAACCATTTTTAGGTAAAACAAATGATGCTTTTATTTTAAAGGCTGAGACATGGATGTAAATGAGGATGTCATACAAAGCATGTCCATATATTTGATAAGTTAAATAAAATGGCAAACTGCAAGGAAAATAAAAATGACTCATAAAAATAGAAAACTTAAATAATCTCATTATTAAAATATTGATGCAACAGTCAAAATCTAATCATTATAAGAACTTATAAGTCATTTTTCTTCAGTGGTGAGTTCTAACAAATATTTGAGAAATAAATAATTTCAACTCTAAAAAAATGTTATACAGTATTGAAAAAATAACATATACTAATGTACTTTTTATGAGAGTAGATCAATGGATAAAATTTTTCAAATGAGAACTAGTCTTTATACCTGCAAAAAATTAACAGTAATGAGGAATCATTTTGAATTGGTTCTGTTATGCTGATCACTCTTAATTTAAGAAAGTCAGGAAACATGTATTTTAATAAAATAGCCACATGTTTTTTTTTATAATTAAAAGAAGAGGCTTTAGTGTTTTCTCAGTTAATATGATGGATGACAATGATTGGTGTCCTATATTAAACTATCTCATATTACTTAGATAAACCAAAATTGGTCATCATAAGGTATCATAAAATTTACATATTTATGGGTACAGTTCTGTAATATATTTCTTAGGGTATTTACATATGTGCTTACTACTGAGAATGATCTGTAGTTTTTCATGCTTACATAGTTATTGCTTTATAAGGTAACCTTAGGTTTTCTGAAAAATACAGATTCATGAATATACAACTGGGAAGGAGCGTGGATACCTTAGTACTACTCTCATTTACAGAAGAGAAAATTAAAAAAACTACAGATAAATACCAATTTCCTCAAGGTTATTGTGCAAATTAATGAAAACTAGATATAAAATCTCAATTACTTGTATTTGCACCACTCCTTACATCAATTCCCACAAATTCTGGATTAAGGATGTATTGTTGGATTCATACTAACCATTCTTAAGATAAATATTAATAGTAAAGCCAGAAGTAAATATATACTGGGGTGCCAAAAAATGTATACACATTTTAAGAGAGGAAAAAATTGTATTAAAATTGTAATACTCAATATATACCAATAATAAAAGATGAATACCAGTCAAGTGTATGCATTTTTTTGGCACCCTGGTATATTAGCTCTCTAATTTTATCTCTTATTGTGTTAGACACAAATAAGATGCTTTACAAAATGTTTGATAATATATTCTTTTAAGAAGTATTTTTCCACCAACAGTGTATGAGGGTTCCTTTTTCTCCACAGCCTCTCCATTTGTTATTATTTGTCTTGTTGATGAGCGAAACAAGTCAGACAGAAAAAGCAGAGAACCATGTGATTTCACTGATATGTGGTATATAAACCAAAAACAACAAAAAAACAAGACAAACAAATGAGAAACAGAAACTCATAGACACAGACAATAGTTTAGTGGTTGCCAGAGGGTAAGGGGGGCGGGGTGTGGGGTGTGGGAGATGAGGGTAAGGGGGATCGAATATATGGTGATGGAAGGAGAACTGACTCTGGGTGATGAACACACAATGGGATTTATAGATGATGTATTACAGAATTGTACACCTGAAATCTATGTAATTTTACTAACAATTGTCACCCCAATAAATTCAATAAAATAAAATTAAAAAAAAAAAAAAAGTATTTTTCCGCTTGATATCAACATGCATTTTTCTATTATTTTAGCAGTAGATATGTTGTTTGTTTTATATAAAGAAAAAGTTTTCTGTTACAGTGTATTAAGTTTCCTGTTACAGTTTCATTTATCCATTTACTTTTGAGCGGCAAATTTTCTCTTCAGAATTTGTGGATGTTGAATTTTATCAAAAGACATTTTGGATTCTATTGAGGTTATCATATATTTTTCTCTTTAATTATTATGATAAATTACATAAATATAATTCCTAATATGAAATCACTTCTGCATGCTAAATTAACCCGATTTGGTTATGGTATATTTGTTTTTAATAACACAAATGAATTCTATTTGCTAATATTTTGTTTAGGATTTATGCACCTATTACTGAAATTAATCTATCATACATTTTCCAAAGATACAGTCCCTGGAACGTTGATTTTTTTTTTTTGGAATAGCTATTAAGTTTTAAATAGTTGTTTTTTCACCTTAGTTCAGGAAATTCTAAGAAAATTATGTGAAAGAATAAATACTACTACTAATAATGATAATTCTTTAAGCAATAAAATAATTTAGTAGGAGACAAAATTTATAGTCAGAAATAAATAACTCACACAAGCAATAACAAATAGAGATAAATTAGAAACTCATTTACAATAGAAATAAAGAAGATTAAAAACATTTAAAAATTATCAAGCAATGTGAGGAAATTTTTAAAACATTCACCAGATACAGAAATTGACATGAATGAATGGTAAAAACATTCTTTTTGGATTAGTTGATGTCACAGCATAAAACTGAGAGTTCTTCCTAAGTTATATTATAAATTTAGCACTGCTCCAATATACCTAACAATAAGCCTACTTATAGAGCTGACCAATTTCAAAGGTCATATTGAAAACAGAATAGACTGTCTTTTCTCCATTGTATGTTCTTGGCTTCTTTAATGGAGAAAATATAGCCTCTTCAATAAATGGTGCTGGGAGAATTGGAAAGCCACGCGCAAAAGAATGAAACTAGAATGCTATCTGTCATCATGTACCAAAATCAACTCAAAATGGATCAAAGACCTAAATATAAGACCTGACACAATAAACTGCATAGAAGAAAACATAGGTACTAAACTTATGGACCTTGAGTTCAAAGAGCATTTTATGAATTTGACTCCAAAGGTAAGGGAAGTAAAAGCTAAAATAAATGAATGGGACTATATCAAACTGAAAAGCTTCTGCACAGCAAAAGAAACCATCGACAAAATAAAGAGGCAATCAACAGAATGGGAGAAGATTTTTGCAAACAACACCTTCGATAAAGGGCTAATATCCAAAATATATAAGGAACTCATACAACTCAACAACAAAAAAAACAAGCAATCCAATTAAAAAATGGGCAGAGGACCTGAAGAGGCATTTCTCCAAAGAGGACATACAAATGGCCAATAGACATATGAAAAAATGCTCAACATCAGTAATCATCAGATAAATGCAAATAAAAACTACAGTGACATATCATCTCACACCAGTTATAATGGCTATCATCAAGAAGACAAACAGTAACAAGCGTTGGAGAGGCTGTGGAGTAAAAGGAACTCGCGTATACTGTTGGTGGGAATGCAAATTGGTGCAGCTGTTATGGAAGGCAGTGTGGAGGTTCCTCAAAAAATTACAAATAGAATTACCATATGACCAGGCAATCCCTCTACCCAAAAAATCTGAAAACATTTATCCATAAAGACATACATGCTCCAGTGTTCATTGCAGCTTTATTTACAGTGGCCAAGACATGGAAATAACCAAAGTGTCCTTCGATAGATGATTGGATAAAGGCGATGTGGTACATATATACACAATGGAATACTATTCTGCCATAAGAAAACATGAAATAGTTCCATTTGGGACAACATGGATGCATCGCGAGATTATAATTCTAAGTGACATAAGTCAGACAGAAAAAGTAGAGAACCATATGATTTCACTGATGTAGTATAAAAAACTGAAAACAATAAAAGATGAAGATAAACGAATGAAGAAACAAAACTCATAAACACAGGCAATAGTTTAGTAGTTACCAGAGGGTAAGGGGAGCAGCGGTGATAGATGAGGGTAAAGGGGATGAAATATATGGTGATGGAAAAATAACTGACTCTGGGTGGTGAACACACAATGTGATATATAGATGATGTGTTACAGAATTGTACACCTGAAACCTATGTAAATTTACTAACAGTTGTCACCCCAATAAACTTTAATTAAAGCAAAACAAAACAAGCAAACAAACAAACAAAACAGAATAGGCCGTCCCACAAAATTTTAACAAAACCTTTTTTGATAAAAAGAAGCTATAAATTAGGACTGTCCTAACATATATTAGCACATAATCAAATGGTTCTTTAATTAAAACACCATGAGTTGACAAACCAATGGACTGCTTTGGAAAGTCCAGAAATGTAGCACATGATTAAGTGGTTATCTCAGATAACTAGGACAAGATTTATAAACATTTATAATGAATTCATTGTGCAGGAACAACTGGATAGTCATTTAGAGAAATAGTTGAAATTAGACCTATAATTCACTTCATAAATTGTAATTAATCCAGACAGATGAGAGATTTAAATAAAAACATAAACCATACCAGTTCTAAAAGAAAACAATGGTTACTTCTTTGGAAAGATAATCTAAGTATGACTTTAAATGCAGATTAAAGAGTAGAAAAGAAACATATTTGAGTGTGTAAAAATACAAAAGCAATGTACTGAAAAAAAAAGCACAATGTCAAAAGATAAATGACAAAAAGGTAGAAAATATTTTCAACATAGATCACAATCATAGACCACTGTCCCTAATACACAAAGAACTCTTAAACATTGTGGGATAAATAAAACGTAAATAAATAAATAAAATCAGGAAGAAGACATAAACAAATAATTCACAAAACAAAACAAAAATGGAATTAAAAAAAGAAAAAGATGTTCTATCTCACCAGTAATCGAATTACTTAAAATTGAAAGGAGACCCCATCTCTCAATACTCAGATTAGCAACATTTCACCTGGGTTCACCAAGCGCTGGTGTAAAGGTGAGGAAGTATAGACTCTGGTGCATAGCTGGTGAGAGTGCAAATTGGAACACATATTTTAGAGAACACTTTAGTGATATCTAATAGACTTTAAAAGTGTGCGTATCCTAGCAATTTTACTTCAAATTTTTTACCATTGAGGGACTCTCACTCCTGTGCATGAGACACTTATAAGGCTTTTTTATTTTATCACAGATTGTAACAGTGAAAAAAACTAGAATAAATGTAACTATCCCTTAGTACAAATGGATAAACTGTATTTTTCATACTAGCAATATTCTACTGCAGCTAAAATGAATAAAAGATTTACTTGTATCAACATGGATAAATCTTAAAAATATAATATTGAGTCCCAAAAATAATTTTCCAATCTATATGAACTGTATGTTGCCATTAATATAAAATTTAATGATGAAAAATAATACTATGTACATTTCTATGAATAACTAAATTGCAGTAAATATATAAAAACATGAGATTTACTTAGACAGCAGAGTATTTTTATAGAAGTTAGTAGGAAGGTTATGCTGGCAATGTATTGTTACATTTTTATGTTCTTAAAATTAAAAAAAAATAGTATGAAACAAACATTGAAAAATGTTATCTTTTATTTCACTTTTTTACTTTTTTTGAAATTAAAGTTTATTGGGGTGACAAGGGTTAGTAAAGTTACATAAGTTTCAAGTGTACAATTCTGTAATAATACATCACATTGTAATAATATATCACATTGTGTGTTCACCACCCAGAGTCAGTTCTCCTTCCATCACCATATGTTTGATTCCATTTACCCTCATCTACCACCACCACTGGGGACCCCCCGCCCCCGGTAACACTAAATTCTTTTCTATGTCTATCAGTTTTCATTTCTTTGTCTTGTTCCTTTGTTGCTTTCAGTTTTATATCCCACATGTCAATGAAATCATATGGTTCTTGAAAAATGTTATCTTTTAAATTTCTCTAGCAAGTACAAAGGATATGATTTTCTGTACTTTTCTGTGTACTTGAACTACTCCATAATTAAAACATACAAATTATGTGTCATAGTGTTATCCTCAAAACCTCCAATTTATAAATATATTATTAAGATCACATTATTATGAAATCATTTCTTATTTAATTCTAGTTATTTAATTGCTGTCCAAAGTTAATATGCGTATAATGCTATAAATCTAACATATAAAATAATCTTGCTTCTCTGTTTCCCAAGAAACATTCATTTATCAAATCTTAACAGTAGATTTTTAAAGTGTACTTTCTTCAGGCTGTGAAATGTCAAAGTTCATCTTGATATGGGAATTCCCAACATGATACGACTTTGTTAGCTCTAATTTGTAATGCAGGGTGTTAGAGCAGAAGTTATGGCTTGATTCTTAGAAGTGTCAATGTGAGAAAATGAAAAAGGTGATTACACGAATAGGTTGCAACTCAGAAGTGCCAGAAACACAATGTAATTTGGGAGAAAAATAGCCTCCATACAACTCATTTTTTCCCACTATAGTCTAAAAACTTTCCAAATACTGTTTCCTCTAATAACCAGTAGATCAAAATAAATTATTTCAATTTTAACCTTTGCCAGATATGTAATACAGTTCTCTAGGAGGGTAAACTTTAAGGCTTTCGCTTTGTTGTTATTGTTTAAACTGTAAATTTCCCCCTTTAATTTGGAAATTCAGATTTGCCTTTGAGGCAGAGGATACTTTTATCAGAAAATAGGTAGTAGATACGGGACAAGCTACTTCAGCGAGCCCCCTAAATTTAACTATAAATCAAGTTCTAGGGAAAGTTAAGTGAAAAAGTACAAAAGAGCAACTTCTGATTAAGATTTTAAGTTTTTCTTAAAATATGTGAATCTGTATTTAAAACTATTTCTCTTCAAGTTACGTTATTTTTTTCTGATCTGTATTTGTATATCTGTGTTATGAAAATTGTTAAATTGTTTTACTTTAATGGGAGTGGTATAGATAAATGAGTTTTCATAGGTGAGTGTGTGTGTGTGTGTGTGTGTGTGTGTTTGTGTGTGTGTCCATGCTTTGTCCCAACATTAGCTCACAGGAGATTGTTTAGAGTGGATTACTTTCAAAAGCAGATGTAGGATGGAGGAGAAATTGTGAAAAGACCTGGACCATTAGGCAAGAAAACTGAAATTGGCTTTGGTTTTCATAGTGGGGTGCAGTTCAAACATAAATCCCCAGACTTTGGGAAGTGGATTTTAGCACCATTGTAATGGTCCCCACAGGAGCAGACAGCATCCTTGTGGATGAAACGGGATACTCCTAAAGGTATGTAGTTGATAGTCCTCCTGTCAGTGATCCTGGGAAGAGATTAGTCTCAAAACAGGAAATGATCTTTTCTTTCTACGGGGCCTGTGGTCAGTGGGTCACATATTAGAAATATGTGGAGCTTCTGGATAGCTGTAAATTCCCATTGGTGGTAGTTGTGGGGTTGTGGTGTGGGCTGGGGGAGGGACTGGAACCCAGGAATATGAGCAGTTTCCAGCAATGGAGGCCAGGACATAACTGACAGGGAACTTGCTAAAAATTCCAAGGTCTGGTTTTGCCCAGCTACTATAAGTAGCTACTTATAAGAAGATTTATATGTTAATCTGAGTTGAAGTTTCTTGTAGAATTCATAAGCATTCGGAAATGTGCAATTAAAATTTCAGTCCTGGAAGGAGTTCTACTTTTGTCTTGAAAGCAGAAAGCTAGAAAGAGGACCCATCACTCCTATGATAGCAACGAGAAAGAGACACAAAAACTATAAAATCACAACTTTTTTTGAACCCATCAGAGATATGAGATTGGGGCACAACCAAGAATTCTGAATTCTAAAATAGGGCAGGCACCTCCAAAAGAGGTAGTATGTGCAGATCCGCTCGCGTGTGGCAGAGAATAGGAGCAAGAGATTCCATCCATCATCAAATGATGAAGAATACATCAGCTAAAGTTAAATGTCTTGCTAAAGGCCTGGTGTGGGCTCTCAGGTCAATAGGGATCCATTCGGAGCCCCACATACATGGGGAGTCTGTAGTCAGTAGAAGGTTCTTTTCCACAAGCCTTCACCTAGTGCAGTGAGGAGATTGGGGATGGGGCAGAACATTAGACATTGGCGTTTGTTACTTATGTCACTCATCATGTATGTGTTTAGTTTATAGATATAGATTCTGGAATCTGCCTATCACACATAACTGCCAAGCTGCCAATTCTATATTGACGTATTCCACTTTTTCCTGTGAGCAATACCCCTGAAGATCATGACATATCACTCTAGCTTATGCTATCCCTATGATACTAAATAACATTGTGAAGTAGATTTTATTCATTTTTCATGCCAAAATTCCCCCAACCATTCCACCTATTCACTTCTCTCAATAAAGACAAACTTTTAGGAGCTAGTTTATAGATTATTTTCAAAATGGAAATATAAAAAATATAATTCTGTTCTATTTTATTTTTACTTTACAGTCAGATAATCTAAATCTAAAGTACTTAATGCCGTTTTCTCCAACTCTTTGGCATGTGATGCATGAATTTATATTCTGTAAGTCTAATAAAATCTTTAATTATATTATATCTCTATGATTTAGTTTTGTTACCATATTGCAATATTCAAACATCACTAAATAATAAACCTACAAAAGAAATTATTGCCTCCTCTGATAAATTATGTATAGAATATTTCTTGTCCTCAGACTATTCCTTTTTAGTCAAGTTTAATTAAGATATAAAGTAAGATCAAAAAAAGAATTTATAGAAATATGTAGAATTTTATAGATCATAGAATTATAACACGAAGAAAAACCGATCCATTTCTAAAACCTGCCTATTTTATATTTTAAATACCAATCTTAAATGTGTTTCCACCTTCAACAGTACCACTGTAGTTCAGTTATCTACCTATCCGTCTTAACTTACTATTTATAGTGATAGTAACTTTTTCCTGCTTCTTTTATCTCCGTAAATCAACTAGAATAAGCATTTTAAAATGTGAATCTGATCATGCTGTCCCTCCTGCATTGTACCGGTTGTTTGTCCTTGGTCCTCATCCTTTCCAAACCTGTCCAGAGCCTGGACAATCCTAGATGCCCTTGCCAACAGGGTTCCGAGTATTGTTGAAGTTCCTTCCATCAGTAGGGTGCAGTGTTACAGGATGAGAGTAGTCAAGTAGAGGACATAATTTTATGGCAGAGGCAATAGATAAGTAGGTCTCAGAATGAATGAGTTTTGCAGTGATTAGCTAGGTTTTGTGTCCCTGTCCTAGAGCCGAGGGGCAGATGTGACACTGGTACTGGCTTCCTCAACTTTCCTGAATGCTGTGTTATGCTATAACTCTCACCTTTGTAGCACAGCTGGAGAGGGTAACTGAAAACTAGTGGTTTTTGGATTTTACTCTTTCAGAGTTTCCAACAGATTTATTAGTGTCCATTCCCCTGTATGAAATATCTTCTGCTCGAAATAAACTGTTTTCTCTTTTCCTGACTTAACTCTGACTCATACACCTACCCCTTCTTAAATCTGTCAGTGTTGTTCTATTGCTATAAGAGTTAAGGACGAAATCCTCTATCTGTTTCTGGTCCACCCATGCTTTAGAATTTTATAACTGCTTAAGTCTCACAACTTTTTAACATCCTCATTTCCAGCTCACCCTTTACAAACTCTTCTAATAATGCTTCCAGAATTTTCTTTTTAATAGTCGTCTGCTGAGAACATTTCAATAATTTTCTAATGTTTATCAAAGGAAGTACAAACTTGGTTTTCAAGGCCAAATCTCTGTTTGCTCCTATATATATTATACATATTTGTATATGGTGCTTGTTATTTTGTAAAACACTACTCTTACAAACTGTAAGCTGTCTCTTCCACACCAAACCTCCTTCAAGCTCCAAACTGTATCAGTCAAAATTTTATCTATTCTCAAGACACTTCTAAAATGTAATTTAAACATTTCTAATGCTCCTAACCATACATCTATACATTTGTCTATGTATCTGTCTATATATCTGTATCTATCTATCTATCTATCTATCTATCTATCTATCTATCTATCATCTGTCTATCATCTATCTATCATCTATCTATATATTTAGTATTTCTTGATTTAATTACATATTAGTTTGGTTTATGAGTATTGCAATCCCTTGTATTGAATTTCCTGGGTTGACTAATCTTGTCAAAAAATACAGTACAATGGAAGCTATTTTCCTTTGTCCTGAGAAAAATATTCAGATGCTATAACTATGGCAAAGGCCTACAATCTAATTTTTAAAAATTAAGATGTAGAATTACTTCACTAATCAGATATTTCCAAGACGGTCAAAGATAAAAGATTGGGGGAGAAAAAATATTTCAGTTTTCGCAGAACCACCAGGACATTTTCTGTAATATTTTGAGACCCAAATTTCTCATTTATAAGTATCTTAATATCTTATCAAGAAAAGTCACATGAAATGCAATAGTTAGTTGAAGGTACAGCAGAGTACCAGTCTGAAGTGATGCGGAGGGTTATCGCAATGTACTGCCTCACATAATGTTTTAGATAAGATACCTGAGGCCTGGAATGCTAAATAACTTGTCTGAGGTCAAATATTGTTGGACATTAAGCCAAACGTTTCTCATTCATTTTTGGTCCACAACATAGTCTTATGAATTGGATTGGCTTATTGAATATACTACCCATTTGATAAAGTACTGGAAAATTTAGTTCTATTTTTTAATGCTTTTTCTATGGCAATGAGAATGACTCAGGCGTTCCTATTCCCAAGAAGAAGACATACTTTGCTACCACAGGATAATGTAATATTGTGATCCAAACATGGGTTGAAGCGCGACCAACAGTACACGTGTTATTCTTTTATTAAAAGAAATAACTGAGATTCAAACGGATTCAATCACAAATACTTTTAAGAGTGGGGAAAAAAATCTGTTTCCCTGACTACTAAGAAAATAATGAAGCGACGCTCACTAAACTTCCAGTAATGGAATTCAGCTCTAGCTCTGTATAGTCAAAGTCATAAACCAAATAAAGCAATATTATGAAATAATAAGCAACTCAACTATACATTGAATAAGCTACATAGTCTTGAAATTTTCCTGCAGTTTATAATGACTAATTAAACATTTTTGGTTTTGTTAGTTTACCATCGTCAATCAGTGAGGTGGCTGCTTTATTATGCTGTGCTTCTGGCTGAGTGTGAAAGGGAAAGGACGTTTGTGGGGGAGACAGCAGTTGTTTCTATATAGATGTTGACAAAAATAGAAAGCAGAGGATAGAAAATTACTGCTGAGGTACTGTACATCCTGTTTGTGAAAAAACTCTCCTTTTTGAATGAGTCAATGAGAATTCTCTTTTTCCGCCTACATTTTCTAGCACATAGTCTCAACATGTTCTGACTTTTCAGTTTAACAAAAGAAATGTTCAAAGTAAAAGAGTTTTATATAACACCCTTCTATATACTAGTCCCTCTCATTTATTTTTCTTGTTTGTTTGCTTAAATTATACTTCATATTGAGCATCCAGTCCACCTCTAGACTGCATGATTTCCCTTGTTTGGAGCCACTAGAGTCATTTTAAGAGACAGTATTTTTTTTTTTTTTTTCACACGTCATTTTCTTAGGTGACTGGCTCCATTTTATGCTGCTTAAATTTTAACAAAATGCCCTTTGCTTTACCACTTACCATTATATTTCATCATGCTCTAAAAAAATGGTCTTATATACTATATAGATATATCATAAGGTAAATTCCCCGTTGTGGTAAAATATTTTTCAAATATGACATATCAAATAGGCTTACATTAAAGACCTAGACTTATGATCCTGGGTGGTTGATGCCTGTATCCTCAGTTAATTAAGAACAATTGATTAAAAAGAGAGGGTAGAGTGATGCCAAAAAAAATGATGGGAAATCTACAACTGTTTTATGTGTTACATAGGAGTTTCCATAAATTTAATTGAAAAGTAAGATGTACCTTGGCACCTATGTAGAAAGCAGGTGAGCCACAAATAATATGAAGTATTTATAAAAACTAAACACACTATTTTTTTAAAAAGTATTGTTTTACTATGTTTTATTTCCCCACAGATACGCAGTTAATGTTTGCTTTGAAGAGAATGCAAGGTAAGTCTCCCCTTCTTACAATCATATTTCTTTCTTTATATTCATTGTTGAATTCTTGCACATCTCCCCCAAGTCTCTGTGATTAGTGACTGTATGGAATTGTATAATTTTGGATGAGGTTGCTTATCCAAAGTTACAGAAAGTTAATTCTGTAACTTTTAATATATTATTTAAAATGTATCTATGACTCCCGTTTTCAAAACAAAAGCATGCATTGAACCTCAGAATTTAAAGAAATATAAATTCTTAGTTGTGATTCAGAGGAAGCAGGAGGGAGAGAAGATATAAAAGGACATGTGCGTATCATGAAGCTAGTGGATGTTTAGTGTGCTCCTAAATGAACTGGCTGTCTCTCAATGATCTGTGGATTGGCAGGTGCCCCCAGGAGAGCCTCCGGGTGGGGCCAGGTATGCGTTCTTTCAGGGTGAACTGAAAGTAGCCTCCTCACAGCACAGTTCCTTATTACAGTAAATTATCCCTACCTGAAACTCTGTCTTTCCCAGCTCCCACCTTGGACATCCTACCACACAATCTCTTGCTGCTTAGTGCTGTTGGACGAGGTACCGGCAAGCATCTCGTGCTCAGCTGGTTTTCCTGGCCACTTAACTGGGGGGAACTAACAGCCCTCACCAGCCAAGTGGTCAGCAGGCAGACTGCTTCGTGCTGCCAGCTATTGTTGCCTATCCCCCATTCTGTTGAACTTGTAGTCACATAGACAAAAGAGGAACATCAGAGTATGTGGAATGAGGCCATAGCCAATGGGAAATGAAACATGGATCTCTTTTGGCTTTAGGCTCTGAGGTTTCATTGTGTATTTTTATTTTGAGACACCCTAAATTGAACTTTTAGGAAAGATGAAGTCCTTTATTTTATACAGAAGGAAAAAGATGTGGTATTCCCCTCATGATTCTGGTGATAGTCGTTCTCCTTGGTCTTCTCGGGGAGTCTGGACGTTGGTGGGTGTTATAAAAATGATTTGGTTGTTTCCTTATATGCTCTTAAGGAAGTGTGTGCGTCCTAAATTTAAGTACCTGACACCTTTTACTTCTCTTATTTTAGTACTTGGCATTGTAATTCAGTATATTCAGGAAACATTTTTGGATAAAGTGTATTTTTAGTTTTCTTAATAAGACTATTTTCATAATAACCGATACTTAAGAAAATTTTTATGTTTATATCATTTTTGATTGAGCTAAATTAGGAATTACAGAGAGTAATGACATTTCCTTGGAATGAGCCCTGTATTAGTTGGTATAGGGAATGTGTGTGTGTTTGTGTATGCGTGTGTGTGTGTGTGTGTGTGTGTGTGTTGATCATAAGGATTGGGTGTGTTTAACATAAGACTAATGTTTAACATGAAGATCATTCTTGAAGGGGATTACAATTTTGATACCTTTGAAAAGTATTGGTCAGCTATTTTACTGAATATGCCTCCATTTGGGTTTGTCTGGTGTTTTCTCGTGATTGGACTGAGGTTCTACATTTTTGACAAGAGTAGAGAGGAATGGTATTGTGTCCTCAGTGTCTCATATTATTAAGTTCATGATGGCAGTGCCTTGTTTTTGATGATGTTGACCATGATCACCTGGCTTTGTGCGCTATGAAGTTTCTGTCAGCTATAGAAAAAGTCTCTTCATTGTAAAGTTTTTAATCTTCCTCCCTGAAGTTAATGGGTATGTTGAAGTAGATTCTTGTTCTTCTCAAATGTTTATTCATTGGCTTTAGCATCAATATGTGCTTCTTGTAAATGGTGTTGGGCAACTCTAGAGCCATTTGGAAACATACAAAAATTGAGAAACATTTTGTTTTTAGAAAAATGGCAACAGGTATAAATGACCAATTAACATCAACGTATAAAAGTGTTCTAACTTCAAACAGAATATGAGGAATGTAATTAAATATTCTATGACATACCATTTATGGTCCATCATACTGGCAAATAGAGAAAAAGGTTAACAGTAAATTCTTTTGCTGTGGCTTTGGGAAAATAGTTATTTTCATTCATTGATGATGAAAATTCAAGGTGTTACAATACCTATGAGTCATAGTTACAGCACACAATAGACTAGTTCTCAGCCATAAAATAGATTGAGGTATTATTTGCAGGATTCATTAATAAGTATAAAACAATATTAATGAAGTACAAAAGATTATATGTAGCATGCTCTGTAATGTAAAAAAGGAAAAATAAAAACAAACTAAAATGTATCTCGTCTGTCTGTATCTAGGAAGCACAAGAAGGATAAATCACAAAGCAAGGAAACTGGTTACTTTTAGAGGGCTCCAGGGAGTGTAGGATAAAGTTATGGGGGAGGAAATAGCAACACTTGTGTATATCTTGTTATAGAAAAATGCTAAGTACTTTTACCGTTATAAAATTTTATAGTTCATAGTTTTTTACCTTAGATTTTTGATGCTTGAAAGCAAGTTCATATCCTATGTATTAGGAAAAAAACAATAAATCATAAAACATGTGGGAAAATAACTATGACTGAATATGAATATAAACAAATGAAACAGTATTTCATGTGCTAAAGTAACTTTTGGACACAATATTTTCACTGTATACTGTAAGTCCAGGAGAAGTTGGTTTCGTTTTCTTGGGACAGGTGAAAAAGACAAATCACCAACTCTTTTTTTATGGGTTGGTTTGCATAGTGATATAAAATAGCAGTTCTGAAACAATTTTATGTGTATTGTGAAATTAAGCAAAAAACCAAATGCATTGATACTATTGAGAAGCAGAGGTTTCTCTCTTTAAAAAGAAGAACATATGAACAAAAAAGTAGTTAAAAAACAATCCTGAAAAATTTGGATTGGAATCAGAAATAGCAATATGAACTCAAGATTTCTAATATCGCACATATATTTCCAGTTTTTCTTGCGTGCAGAGAAAAGCAGAATGTTAAAGTAAAACAAAACAAAACAAAAACAAAAAAAAACTAAGAGTCAGTATACCTGTTGTCTTATTTTTGCCATTTATTAGTTCTTATGAATAAGCCACTAACTTCTTGGAGCTTTATTTTCTCTTCTGTAAAACTGTAAGTCCCAAATCTTTGACTATGCATGGATATTCCAATGCAGTAATTTGTAAAGGTGATTTTGCTATGGAGTCATAAGACCATGCTATTATAAAGTAAAGAGATTAAGTCAAATGTAGGATGTTAGGATCTCTTCTAGAACTAGTGTTTGTTGGCTCTGGCCACAGGTCCTTCCTGCTAATAAGCTGAGGTGTGGTCAAAGATGAATCAGAGACTATACATCACTGTTGCTCCAGTGGAACCCACCATAGTGGATACCACAGCAGCATAGTGTGCAAAATCTTATTCTTAATACAACCCTTGGGAAAGTCCATACATGTTTCAAAATTACATTCTTAAATTCTTTGCCTGTCATCTTGCTGTTATGGACTAAATATTTACATCTCCGCAAAATTCTTATGTTGATGCTCTGACTGTTGATGCTCTTTGGTGGTATTAGGATGAGCCTTTGGGAGATAATTAGGTTTAGATGAGGTCATGAAGGTGGGGTCTTCATGATGGGCTTAGTGCCCTAATAAAAAGAGGTGATGATACATCAAGATGGCAGCCATCTGCATTTCAAGAAGAGGGTCCTCACCAGAAGTCAACCCTGCTGACACCATGATCTTGAACTTCTCAGCCTTCAGAACTGTGAGTGATAAATTTCTGTTCTTTAAGCCACCTAGTCTATGGTATTTTGTCATAACAGCCTGAGCTGACTAAAATAGCAAAGAACGAATTTATATACAGGGTCTTTTATCTGCATTGCTCATAAAGTTGAAATAATATAATATCTTAATATTAATTACTTGTACTTTATCAAATCATGTCTAGATAGCTTGTTTGAAATGATAAACCGTATTTAAAAAAAATAACTCTGTCTCCATAACTAATTTTTAAACCAAGAGTTGTTTTATTTTTTAAATTTTATTTTTATTTTAAGTAATCCTTTCCTTATGTTCCCCAAGGTATAATGGAAACTATCTCTTCCATTATGTAAGTAAAAAAATAATGAGATCTCTGGACAAATTATGGCGCTTAGGAAATTTTACAATCTATTAAGTCAAAAGATTTTGTGTGTATATGAAATTGAGTCTCTTTGAAATATTAATGTCTACTTGAGCTGGCACTTTCAAAATAATTATATATTTCTGCCTCCACAAAAGGAACTGTGCTAGTATTCCACAAATCAGCCATATGCTACTCTTCTGGATCTCCTGTGGCTTTTGAGACATGATATCTCACCCAGTGTTTTAGCAAACTGTCTTTTCAGTGTTGCATTAAAATAACCAACTGAGAAATATTGTGGTAACTATGGTGATCTCTATATAACCTTCACATGTAGAAAAGTGCTATTCCACTTTATTATCACAATTTTTCTAACATTGAGGTGTAAAGCATTTTTTTTTATTTTTCATTCTTTCTACTGGAGATACCAAGTACAGTTAAGATCGAGGCTAAAGTATGCTTTAGTGGAAGGAAGTACTGAGAGGAGTGTGTGTATGTATTTCTTAGAGTAGACATATTACATTTAGGATAAATAATAATTTTGAAACATTAAGAATAGTAACATTCCTTCTACATTTTCTTGATCATAAACTCTGGCTAGAAGAAAAAAATGGAGCAAATAAACATTTATTTCATGATACCCAATTGCAGTAAGCTAAAAAATATTTGACTATGTAGGGATTGTTATTGTTATGAAGGAAATCCGTTCTAATGGGTACGAATGTCTCTTAAAGTATTTATATCACTATATAGTGATATAGAGGATTTTCCTGATACCTAATATTTTTCTTTCTTATTTTTTTTCTTTTTTTTTATTGTTAGAAATAATTTCCCAATTACACCAAATGCATATGGCCAAGCAAATGATTTGGCCATGCCAAAGAGAGACTCTTTTTCTAGAGATAGGATACAGTAAGGTTCTGGAACTAGAACCATCCATCATAAGAAAGAATAAAACAAGGGCCTAAGAGAGCGTATTAAGAGAACATCTTTATACTGAAACATGGGACCACAAAATCGTTCCTGCCTTGATCTCTGAAATTTGATAAGATCATGGCCTTTCCCTACCTTTTCCTAGTTGGTGGTCTCTATCCAATAACTGAGTTACAGTTATGAAGGTCTGGCTTGCTTACCCCCAAATCAAGATGAATCTGAAGGTCATCTCAGCCTCCAGTTTCAGACTACTAATTGCCAACCCACGGGATTCTCCGAAAGATAGGTGATCTGTATGGAGCATTTTAGAAAGAGTCTTTTCTGTCGTCACAGTAGAGTTTGAGCTGAAAATTAGGCCCAGGATCTTTTATTTATGTCCTATTTCGAAAGGAATGCCTACTCCAATGTCATAAATATATTTTTCTATGTTTTTATTTTCTCTAGAAACTCTGTTCTTTTACCTATCACATTTAGGGTTGTGAAACATTTAAAATTAATGTGGGGAGAGATAAGGTTCCTGGTTCACTTTTGTTCATATGGATATCCTGGTTGACTAGTACCATTTCTTGAAGAGTTCATTGGCTCTCCACTTCACTGAACTGTTTTATTTATGTTTATAAGAAAATGTTAAACATGTCTACAAGCCAGGTGTTATATTTTTTGT
Organism: Rhinolophus sinicus; assembly: GCF_036562045.2. NCBI lineage: Eukaryota > Metazoa > Chordata > Mammalia > Chiroptera > Rhinolophidae > Rhinolophus > Rhinolophus sinicus. Next base: position 101,539,383 of record NC_133757.1, read on the forward strand.
CTAAATGAGCAAAGTGGATCATGGAGGTGAAGGAGACACATAGCAAGTAAGTAGTAAAAAAAACACTCCAAGATATTTTGACTGCCAAATCCATATTTCCTACCTTGACTGATTTCTTTGGTAATCTTTGTAATACCTCAAAAATATAGATCTATTTAATAAAACCAATGAATAACTAAATCAGGCAGTGAACATGCTGTAGCTACAAGGCATTTTTTGAATAGTGTGAAAAGAGACAGTGTCTCTGAGCATTTGTTTGAGTCACGGCATAAGAATATGTCTTAGAGTGGTATATGTCCGAAGTGCATGTGTGTGAAGGAGAGAGAGAGACAGGACAGTGGGATAAACATTTCAAGATAACACAGAGCAATTCTCTTGAGATTAAACTGGCATTTCAGTAGTAATTTTAAATAATAGTAGAGGTATTGTTCTAGATGACAAGAAAGCTAAGAGTAGAGGTAAGATGTATCTTATGAGGAATTGTCAATAATGGATAGAAAAAGATTCACGTTCTTTTAATTGCAGAGCAAATACACAGAGATGTAAAGTCTAATGAACACATCTCTCTGTAATGAAGCTATGGTGTAGCCAATGCAGGGAATCTTTAATACAGATCTTAATGGAGATAGTAAAAATACTTTTAAAAAAGGCTTGAACTCACATTGAGAACCAACATTTATTTCCCTAACCAACATAATTTTAATAGTAATAACATTTTTTTTTTATATAAAAAGCTGGTCATTTCAATTCATTGCGTTCTCATGCCATCTTTCAGGTTCTCTTGATATTGATGGGGCCCTATTCCCAGAGTGCCTCACGAGTCATCTTCCCCAGATTCCTTGGGTAATCCTCATCCCTGGCCCACTTAGTTCTTGTTTCAAAAATGTAGCAGCTTTTTTCTGGCATCTCTTAGTGTTTGCAGACTTTACATATTTCTCTTTGAACTGATTTTCCGAAATTCACCTCAAGAGCCAAAATTTTAATTCACTGAGTCCCATATACTTGTATATTTTTTCTTTTCTATATTCTTCACTAAATGCAGGGAGCCTGCTTGATGTGTAAACCTCAAGGACCACATTGTCAGTTTCTGTGGCACTGCCACACCTTTTCTTTGGGAATTTGATTCTGCGTCTCCTTTGGCTATATCAGCATTCTTTTCTGCTGCACTGCTCAGAGGTAATATTCCACTCTCTCTCAGAAGGTATCCCTTCTGATTGGATTGCAAGCAGACAGTACATTCCCTGTTGAACAACTCAGCAGCACTTTTGTGTAACACTTTATTTGTTATGAGACTCAGGCTTTTATTTGATATTAATTAATATTTATTGACCAGGAGATAGATTTTTAAATTTATAAGACGCATACATTTAGTTGTTTTTATATTTCCAAATTTTCCATCTCAGTGATACTAATAACAGTAACTATAATTTAAAAGATGTGTTTGTAACGCCTCCAAATGCAAAGGGATAATGTATTTCTGAAGTTTTGGATTATTAAGCCAATGCTCAGGGACAATTATGATTATTATATGCTCACTTCAGTACTCCAGTTTTTATTGTCACATTCTCTGATGAACTCTAAGCACTAAAGCAGAAACGATCAGATAGCTAAGTGTGTATTGAAGAAGATGGTTCAGGCTAACAGAATTGTGCCTTCCCAGCGGGCTTGTGAAGCACACACTTAGGTAATAATGTTAGCCTTAAAGGAAATGAAAGTGTCAGAGTGAATATGAAGGCAAATAGATGTCAGCCAGTATGTAATACTAATGGGAAAAATTAAAAGAAAAAAGATCCAGTCAAACGAGAATAAACCTAAGTATTCCAAATAAAAATCCAATTAAAGGAGTGCCTACTATAGATAAAATGTGTTCAGTAGAAAGATAACTACACTTCTGTTTGTTCTGAAGAAAAGTGTTAATTGCTGATGCTTACAGTTTGGGGCCAGTGACTAGATGGAACTTCCTGAATGAAAACACACATAAAGAAAAACAAATGACTGTGTACATTAAGAAAGTTGTTCAAAGCATGTCTGTACATTTAAAAATCCTTACAATCATGGTTTGTTCTCCTAATAACTCCTGACAATTGTTAAAATTAACATAGAGCTAAGGAAAAGACAGAAAGTCATTCTTTGCATACCAGATTATTTACAATTAGGACCAAAACTCTATGAGGCAGGTAGTTTTTCTTTTTTTTAATTTTCTTCAGTGTTATAATGTATATTTGACCTGTTTGTAATTACAACCTGAAAATTCAGATTTGACTTCAGTTCAAATTTTAGTTTAAAAACATGTATATAGTTGTTGCTATATCTACACATTCTTTAGACTAGAAATAAGACAATTGAAGGGTAATTAGGGAGATGCAGGAGAAGGAAAGCTTTTGAGCTTTGAGAAGATGCGATGCAGATCTAAATATTTCTATGGATGTGTAATGATTTCCCTTTCTGAGAAGGGAAGAAGAAAGAGTTAGAAGAAATAAACATTTTTAGGGAATAACCTGATTCAAAAATAACAGCTGAATGAGAAGAACTTTTTCTGAGAACAAATACCCTGTCTGTGAAGGCATATCTGTTATATAGTGAGCCAGGAAACTATGTGATGTCCTAGAGGTGGGCACATTTGGAGAAATTGGGCTTTCATATATTTGCATCCAGAAGCAGATGTTTTTTTCTTGTGTGACTCTGTATTTAGAAATATAAGGTGTCTTGCTATTAGACATTATAGCTACTTAGAATGTCGGGAAGGGCAGGGAGAAATTTAACAATCCTTTATTCTGCTAACTCAGTTCCTACCGGTGAAGTCTGGATGAGAATATCTAAAATTGACCAACACTGAGATTCATATGGCTATATACCTACAAAAATATTAAAAAATGCTGAAAACAAAAACAATAAAAAAAGAAAAAGGCAGTATAACAAATGGCAGAAATCTAGTTTTTACCTTACTGATTACTTAGATTTGCAAATGGGTCACTAATATATTAAGTTGCACCTGGAAATGTGACTTTCCTGCTCCTCTCCTCAACATACCTGTAAGGCTCTAATTTCCCATATGCCAGTTAGCTTTCTCTCCAAACTTTAAGTCCAGAAAGTCATTGAAAAATAAGTGAAATCTGGAAATAACAGTTTATTCCAGTCCCTCTGTGATGCAAATGAAGAAATTTGAGTTCCACATCGCATGTATAATCAGCAGAAAGTTACACAGCTGGTTAATGGCCAAACCTATACTAGAATATTGAATTTTTGCAAATATATTTCCTTCTTTATACCTTTCCTTTAAGATGTCTATAAATGATTCTTAGCTTCTTGATATTATCACCTTATTTATTTTGTCTCTCAGTTTTAGTAGTCCTTATATATTTATTCATAACAAACATTTGGTTGGGGCTTTCTGTATGGTTGGAAATAACAAGAAATCAGGTCTGTAATTAATCAGATTTTCTCTTTGCTCGTTGGAAACATAAATTTTCATTGTATATAGTTGTCATACTAGTGAAGCGTTCAAATTTTAGTTTGCTTAAGATTTAGTACATATATTTACAGCTTTTGAAATTGAAACCATAAAGTTTATAAAAGTCAAATGCAGTTTGTGAAAGTACTTGGAATTTCCTTATATATTTTCATACATTTGCATATTTATGCTAACTGGTTCTTGGTAGTTTTTATTTATGTAAGGAACCATGCCCTGGATGTATGGAATAACAAAATATCTGTATCGAATTGTGAAATGTGATTAAGAATATGAGTTCTGGAGACTCTTAGTAGCTCTTAATGGTTGTGAGATCTTGGATGGATTGACTTCACCTCTTAGTTCACTTGTTTGAAAAGTGGGAAAATAGTACCTCTCTTATCAGGTTCTTGTAAGTATAGAAGTCTTTACAAATATATTAAATGCAGAATAGTGGCAGACACAGTAAGCTCTATAAAGTTGGAATTGATGTTATTATCACCATTAATAAGCTTTAGACATTATGACTGATATTCCAGACTTCTTATAGGTTACATTTTTTATCTTTACAACAATTTTTTTCTCTTGGTCACTGTTATGTTATTTTGCTATATTGTACTCATAAGTAATTTTACACCCCATGGCAGATTATACATAAAACCAAAATAAATTTTCCCCAAATAAAAATACAGAAAATGGTGGGCCAGAGATTAACATGCCAGCTGGCATAGTCAAAAGTGATGATGCTCACTTGGCAAGATGGACTTTGATCTAAAACATATCAAGGCAGATTGCATAAACTCTACAATAATATTATCATCTAAACTATTATAAGTAGGTACTAAAAAACAGGGATCTTTTTTGCAAAGCATAATTTTCCCTGGAAATCCAGAAATTTATATTATGGGCAAACAGAATTCTCTTATACTATTGCACTTAAACAAGACAAATATCTACATTGAAATGAGCAATTTGTTTTGGGCTGTGAGGTTAAGAAAATAAGGACAGTTGTTAAATTTCACTACTTGTCTCTTATCTATTTTATTGTATGTTTTGATTTACTTTAATTGTTGGCTTTAATGTGTACTTAAATATGGTGAAAGTAATTGACTCACTTTGTATGTATTTAAAAAATAACTTCAAATATTTAACCTAACAAGTGATATAACCATGAGTATAAATTGGCACATTTTCCATTATGTATTTATGTACAAGTTTCAAACACAACTGTTTTAGTAAAGAAGTCAAGCAGACAAAAAAAAGACTAAAAATTGTATACAATTTGATAAATATAATTAATAAACAGTTTACTAGACATACATAGGTAGAAACATGTGCCACAATTATATAACACATTTTTCTTCAAGACAAAATAGTTTTTTAATAGTTACGTGAACTAAGGTATAGAACATATGCTAAAGAATTAGGATAACAGAGGCCATGGCCTAGGATTACAATGTAATTAAGTTCCATATCAATAACAATAACAACAGCAAAATAAAAATTCCAATATACTTAAAATTATAAAAACACAATAATATATGGATCACATAAGAAGTAATACGAAAATTTAAGCCATTTAGAACTACCAAAAATGATGAATATATATCAAATTTGTGAAGGAGATATACTAGCAATTAAAGTAAATTATATAGCCTCAAATGTCCTAAGAGAATAAAGGTTAAAATATGGGCTGAGCAGTCAACTGAATGTTCATCCAAGAAAAGTAGATTAGAGCTAATTATTGTAATAGAAATTAATGAAATAGAAAGCAAAGAACATGTAGAAATCATTAACCAGGACATAAAAAAATAAGTTTATTTTAAAGTTTAGTAAAATTTTAAAACTTCCAACAAGATTAATGAAGCAAATACACAGAATGCATATATGAACAATAGTATGAATTAAAAGAGGGATACAACTAAACAATGAAAAGTTACAAAAAATAATAAGGGAATGCTATAAAATACTTTATCACAATAAATTTGAAAATGTAAACAAATAACTAGACATATATAATTTTAAAATGACTCTACAAAACAAAACTAGAAAACATAAGTACCCCATTATCATGCAAGAGATGTGTTCTTCACACGTGCTGTTCATTATGCATCGAATATTCACCTTCATGACCAGAATGAATCATTATAGTAATGCTTCTGCAAACTGAATTTTGTTACTTTTCCGTTCCTGACTCCTTGGTGGTTGAGTACTCATTGATCAACAACCAAATTAATTCTCTGAATTCTGCAGTGTGGAAGAACTAACCACAATCATTCATCTGTGTCCTTGAATGTCTGCTACGGACCAGAATCTGTTCAAACACATAACAAGCTCTCCAGGAGCTTACATTTAATTACGCTGAGCAATTACTCATTTTTTCAGTGTTACCAAGATATTATTTTCCAGCCAATATTTCTTTCTAAAATAAATTTTCTTGGGACCAGTTTTAGTTAGACATTGTACCAACATTCCAAGAAGTAAAACTGCAGGGACAAAGTAATAGGTTAAAAGATCTGCTTTACTGCAGCTTATTTGCTTAAATAGAGCTCATGATACTATAGCACCTTTTAATTTCCAAGGCCCTGTACATTCACTCAGGATTCTTTCCTGGGCCAACTCACAACAGGTGTTCAGTCTATCCCTTCTCTAGTCCTTCTGCCTGTGTCACACAACCATATTTTTTTTGTTTAACTCACATTTCAGTCTATCTTATTGCCGATTGTTTATTTTTAGTTAACTTTCACACCACTGAATATGTATAGTACATGATATTGACAGTTAAAATGCTTCCAGTTAGGGAGTCCATCAGTGAGCCAGGTGAATCTGAGTTACATGAGCATTTGGTGGGTGCCAAGATCTGTTTCCAGGACTTGAATTCATACTTGCTGCCTACACTCACCACTTGCAGCTCATCTAGGCTAGTAGCACCACCTCTGGAACCCTGAGAACTAGATATGCTGAAGGTTTGTCTGCCCTCTGTGTTTTGTACAGCAGAGGGCTGGCTGGTTGTTTTCACATAGAAGAAATACATGGAAGTAGCACACTGAATGCTCTATTAATAAATAGTGTGTTAAGCACTCTTTTGCCAAGTACTGTACAGGGTCTTTTGATACGAATAGGGAAGTAGAGCCTGTCACAGGTTTTCTGTAATGGATGCAAATTTAAGGCACAGTTGTATTCATAGTAAAAGTGAAATGATTAGGACAGGAAATCATGCCTGCTCTTTCATTGTTACCACTAAGCCTCCTCTGCATCCTTTGTCAGAGGAATGAGGGACTTGCTTGGCTAAAAGGAATGAACCTCACAGGGTTGTTTTGTTAATTTCTCCAACTAGAACAATCAAATCCATAGGCATAATAACCGGTTAGTCTCACATGTTGACACATATCCATGAAAATCTGTGATAGTGACTCAGAGGCTTCAGGTCAATGTCTAAACTTTCCAGAATGATTAAAGTCTTTCCTATGAAATGCTCTGGTGGGAGGGAACTCGAAAGATCGGAAATGTAGACAGTCAATTATAACCATACATGCTTCCTTGCAAGAGAGTTGTTTGGTCTTCTGAGGTATTACAACAGGAGCAAAACTATTCATTGAACTGAATTAAGACTTACAACAACCCTTTTTCCCCTCAATAATTATTTGTTTGTTACTAATTTTGATAATGGTGGTAGACATAGAGAAAACCCCTTATAAATATGTAGCGCCTGCATTTTCCACATGCTTGTACTATTTTAAAGAGAACATTTATATTTAGAACTGCTTCCTTAGCAGAGTTGAATGCTCAAGCTACAGGCAATATTCATATATACAGAGAGACATTAGCATCAGTATGTGTGAGTGTGTGTGTTTGCTGCAATCTCAAAGAATTGTTTTAAAAAGTTCCAAAATGTAAAACTGCAAGCTAAAATAACAAGTAAAAGTGAGTAAGCTGATGGCAATAGTGATCCAAATTTTAAACAAGGCAGATACTTTTAAAATAGTGTGAAATTATAAGGTTTATTTGAAGGATAGTAAACTGTGCCATTGTTAATTGTGTCAACCTGTGATTTGGCTGATGAGGAACTCGGCATGCCACTAGTTATTCTTTTAATCGAATAATTAATATTTATTTAATAAATTAATACTTATTTAGTAAATCAATATTTTGTTTTAAAAATAAAAGGAAACACAGTGAATGCCAGAAATATGATTACATCTCAGTGATTTTTTTCCATCCACAAATGTATTTTGTGTATTTTCTTGCTGATATGCATTATGGTAGACGGAGGAAAATTTATCAATGAAGAATAACTGATATATAGAGTGCAAGCAAACTACGATTTGGCCCCATTTATAATGTGCCAATGTAAGTAGCAATCATTAAGAGCCATCACAGGCCACAGCATTAGGAATAGAGACAGTGGAAATGTAATGGCTGTATGTGATGTCAGAGGGGTAGTAGATGGGGGTACGGGGGTTATCACTATGTGTAGGATATAAATGATAAATGTCTAACTATTACATTGTTTTGTACACCTGAAACTAATAAAAAATTAAAAAAAATAAAACAGTTATGGAAATGTTAAAAAAAAAAAAAAAAAAAGAGACACCACAGGCCAAGGCAATGAGTCAAACATGCTGAGAACTGGGAACCCATACTTCCCATAATGCAAGTGGAAAAAGTGAGAACTAGAGCTTCCCATATCATATCAAAGAAGGAAACCAAGTATTTGGGGGTGGGAGAGTTACATTTGACAGTGTTGCCATTTAACTTACACACCTGTATTGGTACCTAATCTATTCCATGCATTCCTCATGTTCCCCACCCCCAGGACATTTGCACATCCTCTTCTATGTGCCCCCCAGTTCTCTTCCTTACCTGAACCACTTGACTCATCTCAGAGGCTTCACCAGGGACTTGTGTTGCAGATCATTGTATTCTAACTGCCAATTGCATATTAACAGCTTTATACAGATATTTTTAAATTAATGATTACACTCTAATTATTAGGTACTAACAGTAGTAAAGATAGGATCTTTGCCTTGAGAAGCTTAGAGACTGAGACATCTCAAGTGAATGTCCAGTAAATGTTGCTTTTTCTAGGCTGTTGAAACAATCTTATCTCTTACACAGACTTTTTGTCTGTCAATCTGACAAAAGCACTTCAAAAGAGTCTTGCTGTACGGGGCACCCTCCCGGGCACAGAAGAAAGAGTAGCTAGTCTCTTTTCCCAGCCAGTGTTCTTACACCACCTCCATTAGAAGAACCATTTCTGAATGGAAGAAACAGAATCTGGAGGGAAGAAGCAGAGCAGACGGAGTCTTGTAGTCTCCCTGTGAGTGGGGAGGGAGACAGTGCCAGGATGTGGTGCATTTTGGTGCTTTGCAGCAAAGCTCAGCTATTGGGTTGGAGGATCCTTTTGGAGCAATTCAGACCCATCTTACTGATTCCTCATGTTTATAAAAATGGAAATTAAATAATATTGACCCATGATAAAGAACAAAACATGAGAAGGGGAAAAGGACACAATTTTGCTATCAGTCTACTACCCATTTTTACAGGTACAAAAAGGAAAATGTAATGTTAATGGGATTTGGGGTAGTAAAAATCCCATTTCTGTTTATTTACTCTGAAGAGGAAATAATGAAATTAATAAATAAATTTTAAATGAATAAATAATTTTAAATAAATTTTAAATAAATACATTTGAAATTAATATTTAAAAGAAATGAGAAGAATTTCAAAACTAATTTAAATTTAAAAATCTTGTCTCCTATTATGTAAACAATATATAGATAATAGTGTTATAACATTAATACCTATATATTAGTAAATAAAATTAAAATGACAGTGCTTTGGTAAAAGAAAAATCACAAAATAAAATTTCTAAAATGTGAATCATCATTGGCATGTTAATTAAGTGTAGACTCTAGAGTCAGATACCTGGCTTACAATCTGGCTCTGCCACTTATTCTACAACCTGCCAGGGTTACTTAATTTTCTATGACTCAGTTTCCCCATCTACAAAAATGGGAAAGTATTAAAAGAGCTAATTGATGAAAATTGTTTTTGAAGAATATGTGCATTTCTTAAGGGCAAGTTATCATCATTATTAAAATTATGTCAATGATCACTATAGTTATTAACCACAGCATAATACAATAGTAATCTGAGTAACACTGAATCTTCATGGTAGTTCATTTTCTTGTTATTCTTAAAATCATTTAAGAAAGATATCAAGTGATCTTTCTTGCTCCAAATATTTATCAGTTGTTATTTGTTGTTGATGTCCTCTTTCCCACCATCCTTTCCCCTTTTAGCTTCTCTCCATCATGGGTCTCCATAGCACTCTCTTAACCCTATCCTAGTACTATATTCAAGTTATCTCTTTATTAGGCGGGATCTGCCACTAGACCAAAAGAAGCTTGAGTGCAGGGATTAAGTTTCATTTTCTTACTCTTTTGCCCTCTGAATCTAGCCTAATAACTTCACATTGTAGGTTTTCAATAATTTTTTGATAAACGAATGACTAGGATTATCAATTGATGGAAGCACACACTGGGAATAAACTTTTTTGAATTTTTTGAGAGATACATTCCACCATGTGTAGGCCAGTGGTTCTCAAGCTTGGCTGTGCATTAGAACCTCTAGGGAACTTTAAAAAGAAAATACCAGTGCTCCAGACCCATCATTTTAAACATCAGAATCCCCGAGTGGTGATGCCCAGACAGAAATTTTTTAAAAGGTCCTAGGTGAATCTGTTTGTGACAGAAAAAGAGGGTCCTTGGCTTCATAGAAAATAATTCAAACATGAGCCGATATAGAGTTTAAAGTAAAAGTAACTTTATTTAGCAAAGAGTGAATAAGAAAACAAAGGCCACCCCTTAGACAGAGTGGCAGTCTCTAATCGCTAGTGGAAGAGAGACCCCCTCTAGCCCCCGGGATTGGGTTTATATGTGTTTTCTGCTTCCATAGAAAATTCATTGCTATTGGGGCAAAGGAGGACAGAAGAGCAATGGTAAATTTATGTTTAACTTCAGTAAGATGCAAGAAAAATAGGGGTAGGCTTTTTTCAAATGCTCATAAAGCACAACCTGTGTTTTCTCTCCATGGGCTTAACTACAAGGATGGTCGTACTGGAATCTCTAGTCTTTCAGTAGTTTGTTCCATGCGATTGATTAATGTCTGCCTGAGTTCTGTGTGTTGGAACACGCAGGCAGCAGGCTCGGAATTCAACCTCTTAGTTCCTTCTTCTGCAAAACTAGTCTTCATGCCTCTTCCCTACATTATGTTGAAACACATTAATTAAGAACCCTGGTCTGGAAAGATATATTTTCAGTATTCAGGTCAAAAGACTATTTGTAAACAAAATCTAAAATCTTCTAAATCTCAATCCCTACCTCTGATGGTACACCTTTAAGAAATTCTAATAAGAGCTATTTAAAAGCTTATAAAGTTTTAGATGTTATTAACCAATTTTCAAATAATTCTGTTTGGGTTTATTACCCTACAATTACAGAAGTTACTTTTTTGTTTTGTTTTGTTTTTGTCAGGTAACCTAAATGAGTTGAGCACAACTGTGCCTGCAGGGTTTTATTTAGCTGCAGAATTAGGTTGTTAAGATGTCAGTCCTTAAATGCCCTAACTTCCATTTGGGTCATGGTAAAAAAAAAAAGTCCTGGGTTAATAATAAAGTTCAAATTTATGTAAAAATGTCCTCTCTTGAATGTCCTATATGCATCCAAAATTCCCAATTAAGACTCCACTCACTGAAACTATTTAGTGGTATTCTCCAACTTCAAATATATGCTCTTTTTTTTAGTACTGCTTGTTATTTAAATTTTAGTCTGCATTTAAATTTAAATAGTCATTGCAAAAGCTCCAGTAAACTGTATCCTCTCCATTAATTAGAGTGAGGAAAGTACAGGTAAAGGGGGAGTTTCTTATGCATGATTTCATTGTTGTTACCTGTCAAAGTCAGAAAGGTCAGCTACATCATTAATTACATTTATGTTACAACAATATTTTATATTATACATATATTTAATTCAACACGCAGAGTTCCTTTTCAGCCTGCTTTTTAAATTGAGGTATAGTTGGCAAATAGGAATTGTATATATTTAAGGTACACAACTTGATGTTTTGATATACACATACATTGTGAAATGATCATCCCAGTGAAGCTAATTAACATATCCATCACCTCTCATAGTCAACACTTTCTTTCTTCTTTTGTGTAGGGGGTGAGAACACTTAATGTCTACCCTCTTAGCAAATTTCAAATATGTAATACGATTTTTGAAATACAGTCTTCATGCTGCACATTTAGTCTTCAGAATGCATTTATCTTGTGTCATTGACACTCTGTACCCTTTGACCGACATCTCCCTGTTTACTTCCCACCGCTCCTAGAAACCACCACTCTACTCTCTGCTTCTATGAGTTGGGTTATTTTAGATTTCACATATAAGGGAGATTACGCAGTTTTGTCTTTCTGTGTCTGGCATCATGACACTTAGCATCATGTCCTCCAGTTTCATCCATCAGTGTAATGCAACATGTGACAGAAATGAAGAGATTAAAAGTACTCAGCACACTTAGAAGAAAAAAAATAAAATGAAGGCAATGAGGGAATTGCACATCCATCGGTACATCTGTTTTTGGAAAACATGGGAACATACGACAGTCTGACAATTAAGTTCACGAACTTGTTGCAACGATGTTGTTAACCTTTCTTGATATCAGAGGGATTATTCATCATGAATTTGTATCAACTGAGCATACATTTAACCAAGTTTACTCTTTGGAAGTGCTGAAAAGGCAGCATGTAAAAGTTAGACGGTCTGAACTTTTTGCCAACAACTCATGGCTCTTGCATCAGGACAAAGCATCAGCTCACAAGGCACCGTCTGTGAGGGAGTTTTTAGCCAGTAAACAAATAACTGTATTTAAACACTCTTCTTACTCACTTGATCTGGCCCCCAATGACTTCTTTTTTTTTACCGGAAGATAAAGGAAGTATTGAAAGGAAGACATTTTGATGACATTCAGCATATCAAGGGTAATACGATGACAGCTCTGATGGCCATTTCAGAAAAAGAGTTCCAAAATTGCTTTGAAGGGTGGACTAGGCTCTGGCATTGATGCACAGCTTCCCAAGGGAGTACTTTGAAGGTGACTGTAGAGAGATAGTCAGCAACGAAGTATGCAGCGCTCTTTCTAGGATGTGTTCATGAACTTAATTGTAAGATCTAATATGAGATAATGACTTTTATGTAAATTTTTAGAGTCTAGTTCATGGTATTATCCTTAATTAAAAGAATGAGGAAAATAAATTCAAAGAACTGAATTCACATGAAAAGTTTATTGTCGATTTCCAGTATTTTCTATTTTCAAGGAAGCTCCAAGCACTTTTTAAAAATTAGCTTTTCAAATATGAATCTGTAGAACACACAAAATCATTTAGAGATTTTTGCTAAGTTAAAACAAAAACCTTGAAAGATATTTACTCCTACAAATGTGAGATTGATTCAGAATGCATTTTTACAATACCTACAAGTTCTTTTCATGTGATTTCCGTGTTTGTTTTCTACATCAAAAATGTTAAAGTTGGTGGGAATACTTTTATTTGACTTATTCATTCATCTTGGCTTTGACTTTTTATAGCATATAGGTAGTATCAAACAGATAGATGCATTATAAACAAGACAATGTCATTCTTTGCAATTTTGCCAGTGGATATTAAGCCTTACAATAATACTGGCACAAAGAGATATTGATGTGTGTTAAGGTGAATATGTGTTAAGTTTATATTTATAAGCTTACTTATGTGGCACTCTCTGTCACCCAGAGAGTCTGAGAAATTCCTATAACATGGTAGATAATTCCAAGCAAAATACATTGTTCACATCCTTAAGTTCTGTCTTCCTTTTTCTATGAATATTTGGTCAGGAGATACTGAAAATATATTCAGCCTGCATTATGCCACGGAGAATGTAAAACTTCTATATGGCAGTATAAATGTACATTTTATGATCTTTCTACACATTTTGTTTTCTGTGCTTGAATTCAGTTCGTTTGTCTTGTACTCTTTTTATTTACAGTATTTATTGAACTTAGTTTAACAATAGAAACCTTTAAACTGAAATATGGTAGGTCTGGTCTGGAATTTGTACTTAGATCATAATTATGGTTGTTTTTAAGTGCCAGGATTGGAAACATACAACTCAGCAAGGCTTTCCCATTGTACGGTGTTCCCATCGTTTGAGTACAGACTGTGGCTCTGGAGAGTTATGGTTAATCTTTGAATTTTCATTGGCTCAAACGACAATGGCTCTTCTCGTCTCAACAGAGCCCCTGCTGTAGATGGAGTGGCAGCAGAAGTCAGCTAAGCGCACACTGTACTTTTCATATTAAAGACATGTTTCATGATGATTGGAATCTGGGACATCTTGTAGCTGATAAATGCTGCCTGAATTATCCTGGTTTTACAAAGACCCTTCCCTTTAGCACCCATACATGGAAAATGCTTATTGGCCAGATTATTTTGTTGAGGGTACTGGTGTTGGACTTCACACAGACAATCTACTTAATCCAATTTTAGTGTTGCTGTTCCCAGAAAAAACGAATTGATGATAGTCAGGTCTGAATATTTGAAGGAAATGGCACTGGCCAGCAGCAAGCAGGAGGAAGATGAGAAGATCTTTAAAAGAGAGTTTGCAGGAATCAATAGGAGAGGAATGGAACAGCTGCAATGAGCTACTACCTTCTTCCCCATTTATCTACCACGCCCACTGTAACATGTGGATATGGAGAATAGCCAATAGAAGAAGTGAAATAATTGTTTTATTGAGTAATAACTATGGACCAGGACTTATACTAAGTGCTTTCCATGTATGCTATGATGTGTTGTTGTTGTTTTTTTTAATGGGATTTATTTTGCAAGAGAGGGAGACAGGCTTTTCCCAAGTTCATTAGGACAGAATAATCAATTTGGAGAAAGCAAACTAGAAGACATATCTATTACTCTGAAATGTGAAAAAATTTGTGATTCCACACAAGTAGAGTTTACTACCTAGGTGTACCAAGCATATAAGGTAACCTGTTCAGCCAGATGTGTCAAGTTGGTAGCCTATTTCCCCAAAAATAAGACCTAGCTGGATGATCAGCTCTAATGCATCTTTTGGAGCAACAATAATATGAGACCCAGTCTTATTTTACTATAATATAAGACCGGGTCTTATCTAACATAATATAAGACCAGGCCTTATGTTAGTTTTTGCTCCAAAAGACTCATTAGAGCTGATTGTCTGGCTAAGTCTCATGTTTGGGGAAACACCGCAGTTCTAAGCTTCAGGAACTGGTGCTGTGGGAGGAAACAGGTATCAAATTAACCCCATTCTTCCCTTTGTTCCACCTTCCATCACTCATTCTGTCTGTCTCATCTGTCTTACATTTCTCCTGCTCTGAATTGCTGCTGTCTTTGATATCGCCCATAATAGGTAGATTGCATAGTTTATTTTCACCCTAAGGGGTGTATTTAGAGATAAGCACTAGAAGTATCAATGAAAAACTGTCAGAATATTTTTCAATTAATTTTTATAACATATTCATACAGATATCTGGCCCTCTCAGACATAAGAAGGCAAACCAAAACACTTGTTAGAGAATCCTAATAAAATGTTAGTTATTGTGTTCTCATAGGTCAAATTAGCAATTCATCAGTCCAAAACTTTGGATAACAATATAGAATAGTGAGGCTTAATGTCAGTCACTTGTTTAACTTAGTGAAGATTTTTATAAGAAAAAGTAAATTTAATACTAATACTTTTAAAAGGCTCAAGTATTAAAAAGAAAATTTGGAAGGGACTCGAGTCTTTAGGAAATACTGACAGAGTTTATATCTGTCACAGAAACTCACTCATTAAAATTATGAAAGTGACAACATGAATACAGTGGAGTTTGACATATGGTGCATTGCAATGAAATCTGTTACTAAGCAGAATGTCTGAACAATCACTCTTAACTGTGACTTTTGTATTATAAAAGTGTCACATAACATATTAGAAAAAATTATTATATTTTTTCCTCTAGACATATAAAAATTTAAATTCTCAGGGTTTTTCCAGTTCATTTCTTAGACATTCAAACACACTTATTGAACGACAGCTGTTTAGTATTCAGAAGTAATAAAATAAACACCCTGGCTTCAAGGAAATTATATTCTTACCATTTTATTTCTCTCACTGGCAAAATAACAAGGTTTTGAGATGAGGTATAAAGTTGCTTACTTTGATCTGATAACATTTCCCAAAGTGGTACCCAAATGTACCCAAGATTCTAAGAATGTCTACTCTGAATATATAGAACTCCATTGTCAGCAATGACCAAGACTGTAATGGCATGAGGCAAAACAAAATTGGTTTCAAGGAGCCATAATTAAATCTGATTATGATGGCAAATTATTCCTTCATCATTTTATGGATTCAAAATTCAGTTTTCAGTAAAATCTATAAAGTCGTTGTGAAGCAAAACGTATTTGGGAAACTGACATTGAATGTTTCCTAGACATTTTATCTTACACCGCAAATTACCTGCAAAAGATGTGTAGAGTTTCTTACAAATGATTACATGAAGTAAGTATCCATATAAAGTTGCCCTCAAATCTAGTGTGAAATATTTTCTTTACCTCTTTAATAATCTTGTGCTATGGTTAATTTTTCAAATCATTCTGTCTAAGTAGAAAAAATGTCTAAGTATAGATGTATATATACATTTATACACCTACTCATACTCACTTCTCTCTCTCTCTCTCTCTCTCTCTCTCTCTCCCTCCCTCCCTCCCTCCCTCCTTCCCTCCCTCCCTCCCTCCCTTTCTCTGTCACACACACACACACACACACACACACACACAGTGTCAAATGCATGATAGGTACTGTGTTAACTCTAGGAAACATAAAAATACATACATATGTGAATCTGTATTGTCTTTCACATAACTTCAAAATTAAGGAAAAAAAAGAATTATTAAAATGCATGGCAAAGAACTTTGGATGCAACTGTGACAGAGTAGCTGGATCAGTTTTACTTTCCCACTGTGAGGAGTTATTTAAGCTGGACAAGGTTTCAAAAACGATGTTAGTAGTTTTTGGACAGCAACCAGGATGGGCCTATAATACTTGAGAAAAGAGCACATAAAATGAGCCTTGTGTTTACACAGACTTTATCCCTCATGTCCTTTTTCAAATCATGGCACAAGGAAGAGACTGGTAGTCTTCCTGAGTAGAAAAAAGGGTGACCAGGGTGTGGGGATTCCATGGCAGCTGGGATTTGGAGGCATGAAGCCAGGGAGAAAGGAGCTGTGAAGGAGCCCCAAAGATCTATGCAAAAATTCTCCAGTGTTCAACTAACTTCTATGTTATACTTACACATGCAGTGAGACTCTCAAATATCTTGCTGAAACAAAACCAAACCAAACCACCTAGAAGCAGAGATTTCAAGGAAATTTTTTGATTTAAGGCGAAGCCAGAACACCAGTCTTTCAAGACTACGGAAAGGCTACTCCCTAATAATGATAACTGTGCTCTAGTAGAAGAGACTCTTCTGTAGCGGTAAAGGGAAACCTAAATGAGACAGTTTAATGAGGCCTAAAACCATGACTCAATAGGTGTACACAATTGAACTGCTAGTTCTGTGTAGAAGGAGACATCTTAACCCAGGCCCTCTGCAGCCTTTCATCTGTGATGTTGGGCACAACAGAAAAAAAAAAAAAAAAAAAAAAAAAAAAAAAAAAGATTAAACCCCAGATGATCCAGGTATTAGAATTATTAATCAAGGACTCCGAAATAACTAAAGAAATAGATAGTTAAAAATTAATTAAACAGTATTTTAAAAGAGAAGTGAATTCAATAACAATAATGAAATCAACATTCTAGGACTTTATGAAACAATATCTGAAAATAAAAACTGAGTATATTTTGTAGCTCACTGGACACAGCAATAGAGTTAGTGAACTCACAGAGAGGTTAGTACAAAAACATCCAAACTGAGAGAGAGAGAGAGAGAGAGAGAGAGAGAGAGAGAGAGAGAGAGAAATATATACATATATATGAATAGAATTTAGATGTGACACACGTGGATATATTTTTAAAAAGTTATGGGATATGCATAGCTACAATACAAGAAAGAAGAGAGAAAAGGAAATGGGAGAGAAAATAAACATCCCAGGAAATAGTAGGCAACACTGTTCAAGATCTGGTGAAAGACATCAGATTGAAGGATCTCAGTGAAAGCCAATTTAGTTTGCTAAGAACTTGTTCTCTTTATATGATACATCTCCAATTGATAAGAGTATAGGCGGCTTGGAATTACTACTGTTCCATTGTAAAGTTTGTAGTGAGTCCTATTCCTTATCACTAAAAACAGAATTTTATGACAATCTCTCACATGATCAAAAAGCCTCAATGTTTACGAGTATATATGCCACTAGCTATCCAGCCTCCAAACATGTCAAGTAACAGACCCAAGGTTAATTTGTCTTTTCATAAAAGTGATGACACTCCTCCGGTAATACTCTGATGAATTAACTACTTTTCTCCTGGTTTCCAGTATTTCAATGGATATTTTAGTAAAGAGTTTGAGTGTACCTTTTATATAGGAGATACAGAATAATTTCAGACATTCAAAACCTTCTATTAATGCAAAAATCATACACCTTGGATAGACTGGCACAAAAAGCATTGGAGCATGAAATCCTACTTGGAAAAGTACCCTAAATATAATTATGATCTCTACCACCTTTAGTGAGCAAGGGTATGTATGCCCCAATGACCTTCATAATTTACTATAGAGTAAAAGAGAGAAGATAACCATTAAACATGAAAAATTATAATAAAATACGAAGAGTCTTATGTGAAATGTGTAGAGCTGCAGTGTCTAATATGGTAATCACTAGTACGTGTTGCTATTGAGCTCTTGCTATCTATATTTTTAACATTTTCTGTTTGCCTGAAAAGAGTGTATCACCTACGGTTTTTACCTACAGTGGTCATTTGGACCAGTGATGATCTCAGCAAAATATTGTTACTGATTTTTTATGTTTGTTATACCACATAAACCGTACATATTTTGAATATGTCTGTTTCCCTTATAATTTTGGCAATGTTTGCTTTTTATATTTTGAATCCTCCATATTAATTGCATATACATTTAAAACTCTTCTATTTTCCTGCTAAATAAAAAAAACGAACATTTTATCTCATGAAGTGACCCTTTTATAACTACTAATGCTTTTATAACAATTAATACTAATGTTTTTGTATGGCCTTGAAGTCTATTTTGTTGAATGAGAATAGAGCCGTACTACCTTCCTTTGTTTATGGTTCAATGATATACTATATCCTTTCTTTTAAACTTTTTGTGAACTTACATTTTAGGATATATCTCTTGTAAACAGTCAATAGTTATTTTTAAATGCAATTTAACAATTGTCATCTTTAGTGAGATAATTTAGTTAATCATGTTTAATGTAAGTGCTAATCTTTTGAGATTCACATCTGCCATCTCACTATGTGCTTTTCCTTTGCTACATATTTTATGTGCTTTGCCCTACCTCCCTATTACCTTCTTTGGGATTTTTTTTTAATCATTTTATTTTATTTTTTTGAATGTTTACCTTTAAACATTTTTTATCTTTGCAAAGAATTAACATCTTTGCTAATATTTCCTTATATATTACTAGTTACCCTAGCAATTATAACATATCTTCTTGACTTATCAAAATGTAATGTTAATTGGTACGTTTACTAATATGACCTTCGAATACTTTAACTCCATGTAGTCTTCTCCTTTTTATGTGGTATTTTGTAAATATTTTTATCATATAACTTCACAAAATATTTTATACAGTCAATATTCATTTATATTTATCCACTTTTTTTTTCTTTCATTGTTTTTTTTTTGCTTTATCTCTTCACTTATTTCTGGTCTTAAATCTTGAAAAATTTTCCTTTTGCCTAATAAAAGCATCTTTTAGTATTTTCTTTTCACTTTTTAAATTTCAATTATAGTTGACATACAATATTAAATTGGTTTTACTTGTACAAAATAGTGGTTAAACATTTATATAACTCATGAAGTGATTACTCCAATAAGTCTAGTTTTATTGCAATATTATTTACTCTATTCCTGATGCTGCACTTTACATCCCCATGACTATTTTTATAATTGAAAGTTGTACTTCTTAATCACACAACCCCCATACTTTTCCCATAAAGGGAAACCATTAATTTGTTGGAAACATTAATTTGGCAACCATCAATTTGTTCCCTGCATCTATGAGTTTGTTTTTGTTTTGTTTGTCCATTTATTTTGTTTCTTACATTCCACATATAAGTGAAATCATATGATATTTGTCTTTCTCTGTCTGACTTATTTCACTGAGCATAATGCCCTCTAGATCCATCCATGTTGTCATGAATGGCAAGATTTCATTCTTTTTTTATGGCTGAGTAATATTCCATTGTATATGTATCTCTTTAGTTTGGATCTCCTGGTTGTGAATTCTCTGTTTTTGGTAGTCTGAAAATATATTTATTAATGTGTTTTTTGAAAAATATTTTATGGGGAATACAAGTGTAAGAACATACTCATTTTCTTTTAGATCATTAATAAAAATGTATATCATATTGAGGTAACTGTGCTTTCCAGAAGTTAGTCTCTACCAGGGGTGCCAAAAAAATGTATACAACTGGACCCTTTGGTCAGTGTTGCTCAAGCAGTAGTTCGCCGTCATCAGAAGTGTCTGGACACTGATGGTAACCACTTTGAGCACCTCTTGTAATTGCAGAAGTCAAATGTGACTTGTATTCATCTTTTGTTATCAGTATATATTGAGTATTACAATTTTAATACAGTTTTTCTTTTTCGAACTGTGTATACATTTTTTGGCACCCTCTACATACTTCCTCTGGCTGCTTTTGAGATTTTCCTTTTTGTCCTTGGTCTCCTGCAGAGTTGCTATAATGTATCTGTGTGTAGATTTCCTTTTCTTTATCCTCTCAGTCTTTGTTAGCTTATTAATTTGATGGCTTCCTGTTTTTCATCAATTTTGAGTAATTCTCTGATATTATCTCTTCAAATTTCATTCTGTCACAATTTCTCTCTCTCCTCCTTCTGGGATCCAATTAAACACACATTGAAGTCCTCATTGTGTTTTCTGTGAATCTTTCTTACGATCTGTGTCTTACATATTTGGTCTCCCTTTGTTAGTTTGGATAGTTTCTTCTGATCTATATTTCAGTTCATTCATTTTCCTTTTAGTTATGTCTAATATGCTCTAAAACCATCAATATAATACTGTTAAGCAAACATGAGGTTTAGGCGGTAATAAAGAAAAAAACAACATTTATTTTAGCAAAGGAAGTATTGCAATCCTGGGCACTGATTCATAAATTGGTGCTCTGAAAGGAACAACAAAGGCAAGGTTTGTAAAGGGCACAAGTTTAAGATCTGTTCTCATTCTGGTCTTTCATGTAAATGGTGGATGTTGCCTAGTTCAGTTGGGATTGATAGGCCCATTATGTAAATGGAAGATGCTGGTTGTCAAGTTGGATTGGTTCCTTTCAAGGTGAAGAATGTAGCTGGTCTGGTCACCATGATGAGGTGGAAGTAAAGTCCATCTATGTCCACATAGCAATAATGGATCCAGGGTGTGTAATGTTTGGCCTTGAGCTGAGTTTAGCAGTAGGTTGGCAACTTAACAATAGTTGTAAGAACTGAGCTATGAGAGGTGCATAGGCCATATCTCCTCAATGACCTCCTGACTCCATTTTAAGTGACTGTTAGTGACGCTTATTTCATTTTACTTTCTCCATTATCAATACATCATATTTATATTTGTATTTTCTAGCTGTATTATTTCTACTTGGGTCTTATTCAACTCTAAAAATACTTTATACTTTCTATTTCTTTGCTGAAAGAGAAAAGCTAATAAATATTTTTATATCCATGAATTTTTTAGTCTATGGTGATTCTATTATTTGTAGGGAATATAGTCTGTTTCTACTATTAATACTTTTGGATCTCCTTCATGTCATCATATATTATTGAATGCCTAAATTATTGTTGATTGTGTTTTGAAAAGTCATTATTTTAAAACACAATTGAGGCCTTAGAATGATGTTATCTTCCTCTGAGAGGCTTTATATTTGTTTCTGCCAGATGTCTAAAGAGACTATAAATTTGTCATCATCTTAGTCCATGATTAGCCTTGAGATTTACTAAGCCCCTCAAATGATTCTAATCTGGGCTGCTATCTGACAAGGGATGGTGTACTTCTTGTTTCCCTTCTCTCATAGAGTGAAGCTCTGTTTCCAATCTACATCCTGGGAGGTTTACGAGGGCTTCACTCTCAGTAGAATCCAGACCTCAGTGTGCTTTTCCTCTAACCAAGTGAGGCAATGACAAGTGTCGTTCAGCCTCTCAACTATCTTTTCTGTATCAGCAAACAGACTGAGAGCAAAAATTGTCCTTAGAGCCAATTTACTTAACCTCTCTCTGTCTCAATTTTCTCTTATGTAAAATGATATAAATAGGACCTATCTCCTAAGATTGTGGTAAGGATTAAATGAGTCAACAATATAAAACATAGTGTCTGGCACAGGACAAGTGCTTTAATTATTATCTATCAATATTATTTATAATGTTAGCTCCTCTGAAGTAATTTTGGTAGTCTCAGTTGAGGACTGTTGCCTGGAAAGCTGCCAATGTAAATCAGACTGATTTATCAACTTTATTCCACAAATATTTATTGAGTAATTTTACAGATGAAAGTGCTTGTCAAGGCAGACATGAGAAGCACTGGTCTCTATGGATTTTATAAAACAGAAATAAAAGTTAATATACAGAGTATTGAGGACAATTGATGGAATTATCAGTAGAGGTATGCAAACATTTCTTGAGCAAGGGACTTCTGAGAAGCTTGTCATCCAAATAAATGCGAACTTTATATTTAAAATGTCGGTTGTTTCTGGGGGAAAAGTTACTATTTACAATGAAATAATGGAATTTTGGTTGTAAGGCCTAAATCAATTTCAATTGACTATCATAGACAAGCTAAAATAACTAACGTTGGAATAAGTTGAGTTTTTGAATAAGTTGAGTTTTTTGTTTTGTTTAGTTTTACATTTTCTTTTGCTCCATTTTGCTATGCATTCAAAATTCTTGAGTAAATATAAAGTTAAGTTAGGTAAGAGAGTAAATCCCAACTCCATCATTAGTTCAGATAACTAGTCATATTTCGACGTCTTATATTAATACATTGTTCAATTCAAAACTAAAGAGTCATCTTAAAGGGACAGAAAATCATCATGATTAAAAGTGATTTGGATAATATATTAACTGATTAGAACCAGATCATTTATATCCTGTTATTAGGCATGGTATAGTTTTTCATGCTAATGTGTTTTATTCTTTAGAACTATTATCCACTGAATATTTTGATCCTACTCTACTTGCTGTGTTGTCAACATGATGACTTTTCCACTTGTTTCTGTGCAGATTGCCTCTTCATATCTGTAGTGAGGAAATCAGCATTCTTTGTTAGCAGAGCTCTGAATATCCACTTCAATTTTACATTAAATGAACTTACATGAGTGTTTATGTCACTTGAATAATAATCAGAAAAAAATGTATTCATGGATTCTCTTAAACAGTACATTTATTGCGATTTCTGAAATTGTGATTTTTAAAGTAGTTAATTTGTGAGATATAGGACATTCAAGGTCTTTTACAATTCATTCCCTCCACGTTAGAAGCTGAATATTTATATATCCCTCTGCCTTCCAAGGAACATGCATTCCTAGTGAATAAGACCTAATATTTTTTTGATCACACAAGCAGGAACGTAACAATGGTGAAGTGATGGAAGCTAGTCTACCCAGAGTGCAGGCAATAAGGATGGTAATTGCTTAATGATAATTCAGAAACATAATAAAATCAACCAAAATCAGTCTATATTTTATTATCACCATGCATTGGCAATTCTAAATAATATCAATAATAATATTCCTCCAGCCCCAAATATTGTTGTTAGGCTAAGCTCTAAACAATTGCAGTTATTGCTGTCTTGTCCCATAAAACCTGATAGCATTCTTTGCACATTGTTCATGACTAATAGTGTTTATTAAATAGATACGTGCAAGTTCAAGTGAATTTTCTCCACATGTACCATGTATTCTTTATACTATAAAACACACAAAAAAGTAATTCTATTGAAAGAAACTTACTCTAAAGGCAGGACATGCCATTTGGACAATTCAGATTATTACTTAAAAAAAAATCTCACTATGAGCAAGATCTATTCTTTGGTGAGACATATATATAAATATATATATATGAGATACACAGAAATTTTAAAACCTCTGTTTTATAAGATGCCACTAGAAACTGTTACTCAGGCTGATAATAGCAAATTAAAGTTCTTTTGGGAATTGTTATGGATGCTGCTTACTGTCTAATTTGCTATCTTCCAGCCTAAATTTTCATAAAGAAAACCTTAAAAATATTTTGTTATCCAGTTCATCCTGTAGAACCATTTCTGACCTGGATGTCCTAAGGAATTCATTTTATTAAATGAGCAGAGATGATTTACAACTAACATAACCATCAGTAATTCTGTATACTTCCATGTTTTAAATCCATGCTACCTATCAGCCCCTCCAAAGTCATAATGACTTTTAAGCTTCTGAGCCTTCAATTAATAAAAATGTGTAATAGTTATTTAACAGCACTGGCTAATCAATTAGAGGAACAAGATTATGTTCTAAAGCTGCAAGGGATTAAATCATATTAAGCACCGGTATTTTTAAATCTGAAATAACTGGCTTCTATAATATATATATATATACACACAAACATATATGTGTATATATATATATATGTATATATATATACACATATATACATATACATATGTATAGATAGATAGATAGATAGATAGATAGATAGATAGATAGATAGATAGATAGAGAAAGAGAGAGAAGGAGATACATTTTTCAAAGTGCTGCCAACATCACTAGAAAGGGTTAATTTTTGTGAGCCATGGTTTTATGACAGGCTGTTTTTTTAATTGCTTTATTTGCATTATCTTCTTTAATCCTTATTAACAACCCCCATGAATTGGGAACATTACTATTCTCGCTTTATGGAGCAAATGAAACTGATAAAAACTGGAGAACTAGCCCAAGGCAACACAGTTCTAAGTAGATGATATGAATTCAGTCAGTGTTTCTCCAGAGCTCAATATATTCTGAAATCATTCAGCATGAAATATGACCTCCAAGTGTAACTGCTGAGATTTCTCAGGGTGATGCATCAATAAATAGAAATTTAGTTTGTTAGTATTTGTATTATATTTATATTCGTCAAGGGGCAAATAGTCATTTCAAACACTGGATAGAAATCATTAATTAGATTTCTGTACTAACTATAACGCATTGAAATTATAAATCAAGATATATTGAATTTCCAGTAGCTGAAGACAATGGCATTTACTTACCTAGGTCCAAATCTCCCAATATTTCTCCAAAACAAGACAGAACATATGCACACACACATATGTGTGCAGTGCCCCTATTGTAATATGAAAAGAAAGAACGCTCAATCTTCAGAAACCTATAATAATAATAAAAAAAAGGAAACATCACACCAAATCTCATCAAGCAACCTCTCACATACCTATCCTGCCACACCTTGGCATTGAACAAGGTCAGAGTAAGAAAAATCACAGAGAGGAGGAAGAGGCTAACAACAGGACAAGGGTTAATATAAACCACTTAGAGAAAGAGAAAGTCTACCTTAAGTGTGAAAACTAAAGTTAAGTCCAAGTAGAGCAGAGCACGGAGGACAAAGAAATAACTGAAAGGTATATGTGATTTAAAAAAAAAATGTTATATCATTGTTAATTTCCTGGTTTTCATAATTGAACTATGATTGAGGAAGATGTTAACATTTGAGGAAGCAGAGTGGCAGGTGTATGGAGATCCTTTGTAATTTTTTTTTACAAATGTACTGCCTGATTTGATTTCAAAACAAAAAAAGGAAAAATGAAAAACAATGAAAAAATAAACTTAAGCAAAAATTTTCTGTTAAATCTTTAAGAATTAGAATCTTATTAAAAGAATTTTGGATTTGGGCAAGCCCTGTCTTTTCTGGATAAACTAAAGAATTGAACAACTTAACTATAAGGAAAAGCTATTGATAGGCAAAGAACCTACTTTTATTTCTGGGACATAAATCAAAAGGACAAAGAATTTAAGAATGAGAATGTGTTAACATGTAGATCAGTAGAGTGCAATAATTTCACATAAGCATAAAGTTTTGTTAGGAGATATAAAAGTAATTCATCTGAGAAGAAAAGGGAGATAACTGATATATATATATGAACTTTAAGTTAAGATTGGATTTTTTTGTTGGTTAATTAACCAATAGGAGTTTAGATATTTAATCTGTTTTTATCTACTTATTTTATAAACATAATTGTATATTATTTAAATATATTTACACATATAATAGTTTTGCTTTGTAAAGGACAGAAACTTCAATTCTTACTAAATTATCAAATCAGGGTTTTGGGGTTTTTTTTGGGTGTTTTATTTGGTAATTTATGGGAAAAGAATGGATAATTTGAAGGCATGAAGAAAAGTTTTAATTACTCACTTGCCTATAAAAGAAACACTTAAAGATTAAAAGGAATATTTTCCTTTGGGGCAGCTGTATCCTTGGAAGCTTTTTTTAAACTACTCATTAGGAATTTAACAACACTACATAGTTCTAAAACAACAAACAAATTGTACAACCAATTTAAGTAGCAAAGCATCTTATATCTATATTTTGAATCTGTGTTTTAAAAAGTGTTAATAAAGGGTTATCTCTAGCTGACAAATTACCGTATGCCAGTTTAAAGCTAGTTAATTATACTGGAAAACCACAGCCTTTGTTTCATTTATATCAAAGACCCACCTGCAGGTAATCGTGTTTAGCTTCTACTGTTTCTCTTAAGATTTACAGGATTTTAAAACTGTGCATTATGCTGTGATATTAAAGTTGATGCAATGCAATTCCACACACATAAAATTCACTTAGAGGATTTAAAAATAAATCACTTGAGATAAAATGAACGTGATTTTTAAACAAATCTTGTTTGAGAACCATGAACTTACAGTAAAATCTCCTGTGTACGAGGCCAAATATAAGCATAAGAAGTGTGTCTATAAGGCCAAACTTTTAAAATTGGCAGTATGTAAATATTTGTTGTGGAATTAAGAGTTATCCCCTCTGTGTGGTAAATTTACTATGTAAGACAACACAATGATAGGCCATAAAATATTTGAAATGAGTCAGTAATGCTAAACACAACCAGCACACCATCTACCTGAATGTTTAAAAAGACAACAGCAATTTATTGCCATCATGAGATAATTATCATCAGGATTCAGGCTAAACAGCACCTGCCACAGATAGAGCAAAATACATTATATTTTAACTTGAACTTGGAGAAAAATATTCATATTTTCCCTGGTAAATATACTACAATTCTAACTGAGAACTTCAGGAAAATTATTATTTCAATCAACTATCTATTAAAAATTTTATAATAATCTCATGCTAATAATCCCATGGAAGCCAAATGATGTTTTTTACATTTTCAGAAAGATGGGATTATAAAGCAATGCATTTAAAAAAAATCCTTTCGATCTGAAGATAATTTTTTAAATATATAAAGAAAGAAAGCAATAATGTTTATAAGCATATAATACTGGGAAACAAGTTATACAGGTCATTTTAAAAAATAAATTGTCTATGTGGTAAAGTAGAAGTAAATGACCCAGAGTTCTTTAGCTTTTTATCACTTGTAGTAGGGTGAACGTATTTTTATTTCCCAGGTTGCTTGTTGCCCAGCATAATTATTAAAATGTCCCTTTGTTTACAAAATGCCCTAGACAGGAAGTTAGTTACATGATCTCCATACTCTAATCCATATAATGGTGCACACAGTGGCTCTTCAGTATTGAAGAGTTTCCAACTAACTGACTGACATCCTGTTACCATTCTCATTAGCCCACCTGTACGTTTAAGGCAAATGCAATACATTCTACCTCGTTCACTGAAGGAGAAGAAACCTATTTATGGGAGAAATAAACAGAAGATAGCACCTTAATTCTATTAAGAACCTTGTTATTTACATTATGGTCAGCCAACCAGCAGTATTGGCGTAGCCCAGAAGCTTGTTAGAATTCTAGAAGATGAGGCCATCTCAGACATGCTAATCCTGTGTTTTAACAAGATTTGAAGTGCTTCACATGCACATTTTAATTTTATAGGCACTAGTTTACAGAACCCCTAGATAGAAAGCTGCCTGAATTCAAGTTTTCTTCCCCCTGGATGCATAGGGGCTACTGACAGCGCCAAGTTAATGCCAGTTTTCAGGATTACGGCTAGGCAGTATTGGTACCCATTATTTCCAACCCAAGGAAACCTGATGGAGAAGAATGTATCTTCAAGGTTGTTAATGAGGTTGACATAGAACATACAACTGCAATAGCCATAATTCTTTCCCAGCTCCTGTGATTAGTACAATCATCAACCTCAAAGCCATTATATAA